>NC_047666.1:9285900-9408400 GCF_011762505.2 Arvicanthis niloticus | reverse complement strand
TATTGTAATATATAATGGAGTATAATATAAGCTTGAAAATATAAGCGTATTGAAGCTGATGTAGTAAATAAAACAAAAATCTGAACATTACAGGATACTTTTTACTATGATTTTGTAAGAAAATTTAATGAAACAGATTCTCAGGCTTTCCCAAATATAATATGATCTGAAAATTTATAAATATTTTAATTCTTATTGTTTGCAATTATTGTTTAATTAGCCTCTAAAAATTTTGAGACACATGCAAGTATGTTTGCTTTTCATGACCACCATATTGTACAGAAGAGACGTTCTTTTAAAAACTTTTTAATAGTGTAAGGGATTGGTGATTGCCTATGGGATTTATCTTTAGTTAGGCTGGTTATAGCTAGGCTATTCCTGCAGTTTCTGGTTCATACCCTGTCCCTACATTTCTTGTAGGCAGGGTAAATTTTAATTTGAAAAATTTGTGAGTAGGTTGGTGTCCATATTTTTCCACTGTTCTGACTTTGCTACAGGTTGTGGCCTCTTAAGGTTTCATATCATCAATTCTATGAGTCCTAGTTAAGATCACCTCCACTGATTCTTGGGTGCCTTGCCTATTGCAGGTCTATAACACGTTACCCCTGCTAGTTGCAGATTTACATCTGGCCATCTCTTCTGTCTCTCCTCATACCTGATTCTGAACACATTGTCCCCTTCACTGTCCATCCTCACATCGAGTTCCCTCCCTCCATCTCCTTTCTATGACTATTTTATTTCCCCTTCTAAGTGAAATGTAAACATTCTTCCTTGGACCTTCCTTCTTATTTAGCTTCTTTGTATCTGTGGAGCATCACATGGATATCCTGTATTTTATGGCTAATATCCACTTATGAATGAGTACATATCATGCATGACCTTTGGGTCTAGGTTACCTTGCTCAAGATGATATTCTCATATTCCACCCATTTGCCTGGGAAATTCATGATGTCTTTGTTTTTCATAGCTACGTAGTATTTTATTGAGTGTTGGTCCATGTCCACTCTGTCTTGGGCACAGTATTTTAGGGAGGTGAAAAGCATGGAGTTTGACTGTGCTTATCCCACTCCACCACCAGGGTGAATGTTGGGTAGTAGGGAAGACAGGTACTGAGACACTGAACTGAGTGTGAGAAAGCACAATGTATGATGTGAGAAAGCATGAGATGTTTTGGGATATTCCTGGGCCTGAAACAAGTCAGGGGCCATGTGATTCTCAGATTCTTGGACATTCAGGCACCACTGGGAGTTGCATAAGATCCTAAAAGGAATTGGGGGCCTGCAGGCTTGGGGCAGCATCTAACATGGGGCAAGGGGAAAGAAAGAACTCTAGCTTGTCTGATCAATTGGGGTGATTTTCCTTAACATGGTGGAGACAGGCTTGGTGGCTGTTGTAGCTGGAAGCTCAGAGAGGTCTTCTAGGGGAGAATAAAGTTGTGGCTCTGTAGGTGAATGTCTTCTCCATGGCTCTCCATAGCACATCTTGATGAAGGAGACAGTCTTTGGTTCAAAACAGTTTATTGGTTGTTACTGGCAGAAAATGGATGCATAATGTACTAACTTCTCAGGGTGGGCCTGATATTAAATACCTTTTTTCAGAAAAGAATGGCTGGGAAGGGATGCTTATTGGATAAGTCCTTCAGGCCTCTACGTACCTCATTAGCAGGGAGGACTTTTTTTGGGGACTACATGACCATAGGACAGGTTTCTTTTATGTGAGGCGCATGGCACATGTTCCAAGTCAGAGTCTGGCAGGGAGCTGGGAGTCACCTAAGCTTCAAGTGTGTGAGCCACTGAATCTCTGGATCTCAATCTTTTCTATCCTACCAAACTTCCTGGCATGTTTTTTATGTCCCTCAATTCCTCCTTTTTATAAAGGAGAGATGTCACTAGAATGACTGTGTCATTTGTAGTGAAAATTATAGGTGGGGTAGAAGTATTAAAATAAAACACAAGAAAATCCAGAGGGGTAGTACAATATAAACCACAGAGGCAACATGGGGTGGGGTCTTGAAAGACAAGGGATTACTGAACCAATCAATTGGTCTGTGGGTTGTATAGTTTGTGAGGGTATTAACATTGGTATTAAATAACATTTGATTAACTGTATACACATCGTGTTTTTCTTATTATCATATAGATTTTCCCAAGATTGGTAGCTATTTGGCTTTTGCAAGAGAGTTTGTCTGTAGCTGGAAGATCCCAAGTCTGTCTTCTCTGGGTCTTAGTTGTCATCTGTGAATCTCAATATGTTTGTCTCAGAAGTTTTTAGTCAGATGAGATGTCTAGACAAAGGCAGCTTCATTGTCTCTTATAGGTCCAAGGAGATGGCAATTAGTCTCAATTGGATCTGTGGCAGCAGCATTGTCTTTTTCTTTTGTGGAGATAAAGCAGTAGGGTAATCACAACAGAGGAGTAGAACTCCAGCAGGAGAATGTCAGTATAGGGTGGGTAGTGTGTATATATTAGGCTTCTAATAGTTTGCTTGGGAACACATCTTGGAAGGCATATTTTAAGTCTGTTTTAAATGGCTGAGGAAGAAAATACCATGTCAATTACCTGGAAAAAGCAGTAACAGTTTGTGTGTAAAAGGAAACTGGTTGTTAATTAAGGATTAACTAATGATTATCAGCATAATTGGTTTGACTTCTGGGAATAGATTAAATATAGTTTTTTAACATAAAAAAATTTAAACAAATTAAAAATTTTTAGGACAATTTAGGTTAGAAGGCATGAATGTTATAGAGAAAAATAAAAGAAGCATAAAAATTTTGGGTTGAAAGGCATGAACATAGTGTTAGATGTTCCTGTTAGGGAAATCAAACATTTAAACAAAGAAGCCTGAACTTTTTTGAGTTAAGGGTTTTAGGTGTGTTTTACAATTTGAATGTTTAGCAAGATTTTACCTATTGTCTTTGTTTGGTCTGCCTAAGTGCAGTGGGGCAGGGGACTGCTCTGCTATGCCACAGCATGATTTCAACTGGTGCCTGAATGATCAAGAGTTTGAGAACCCCTATGGCACAAGCCTTATTCCAGGCCCAGGAACCCTGAAACCAGCTCTGGTTTTTCCACATCTCAAATGTACTTTTCTACCCCTAGAGCAGTATCTCAGTGCTTCCACACATCCTAATACCCACCCAAGGAGCAGTGTGAAGTAAGCCCAAACTCCCTGTGCTTGGTTTCCCTAAGGGACCAAGTATAGAGTAGTAGTAAACCTAAAATTATGTACACATACCACATTTTTATTACCCATCCTTCAGCTTGGGGTCTCTTATGAAAGAGCTGAGGGAAAAATTTAGAACCCCAAAGGGGATAGGAACTCCATAGGAAGACCAACAAGGTCTACTGACCTATACTCTTCTGGCTCTCAGACCCTGAACCACCTACCAAAGAGCATACAAGGGCTGGAAAGAACCCCTGTACAAACACATATGTAGCAGATGTGCAGAGTGGTATTCCTGTGGGTCCAGAATAACTAAGTGGGGCCTATCCCAAAATTTGTTGCCTGTCTATTGGATATGTCCTTTTAGCTGGGCTGCCTTCTTTGGCCTCAGTGGGAGAGGTTGTGTCTAGCCCTGCAGAGACTTTATGAATTAGGGTGGTGGGATACCCAGTGGGGCCTTCACCCCCTCAGAGTTGAAGGAGTGGGAACTGGGGGAGGGATTATGGGAGAGATGACTGGGAGGGATGCAGTGATAAGGGTATAAAATGAATACTTAAAAATATTTCTATTTCCTCCTTTTTCCTTTGTAGATCCACATCTAACGTATTTTCATTGATATTGTTAAGGTTTTTGTTATGTTGTACAATATACAAATAAAAAAATGAAGTTTTAGTAAAAACATACAAGGTAAAATGTTGTATTTTGCTAGTGTTGCTGGAAAACTGATAAAGTTACAGTTAAATTAGAATAGGAAATATAACCCAAATGCCATAGAAATCTTCTTACTAATCATTTTAAATGCCATATATAGGAGATCTCTGAGGAGTTATGTTCTATAAAAGTACTAAGCTGGAAGCCATAGATATGTAGAGGAAGTACATACAGAACCGTATAGTCCCTGTGCATCTGCTTTGTTCTCTGTAAATTCATATGAACTTTGCTTTGTTGTTTTAGAGGGCCTTTTTCTTCTAGTATCCTTCAACTCCTTTGTCTCCACTACTCCACCTGCCTTTTCTTCTATGGTGTTCCCTGAACTCAGAGCAGAGGAAATTGTGAAGACATCCCATGAAGAACTATGTATTCTGATGTCTCTCTTTTTCTCTGAAATATGTTGCTGTAGTTCTTTGTTTTTCTTCCTATCCACTGCAGAACAAAACCTCTCTGATGATAGCTGAAAAATACACCAATCTCTGAATATAGATGAATATCACTAGTAGTCATTTTATTATTACATTTTTTAAGATCAGTAATATTTGGTTTTACTGGGTTTTTTGTCACCCTAACAGTGTCCAATATGGGTTTCATCTCATAGAGTGGAACTTAAGTCAAATCAGAAATTGGTTTGTTACTACAACAAGATTAGAACTATCATTTCCCCAGCAAGCATGGTAAGTAGAGCAGCTTGTAATTAAAGTTTTTGTTGTTAGATAAGTGTTTACTTCTATTTTTTGTTAGCCTATAGGCTACATTTACATATCATAGATAAGAGAACATGTGTGTGAACATTTTATGTAGGCACTGGTTGACTGTGGGGAGCCAACAGAAGGCGGCTAGCATCCTTGCAGCCATCTTGAGCCATATGCCCTGACAAGAGACTTGATTACAATAGCCTACAACAGTTGAGCACACTCTGATAGCATCTTGTTTTAGATACCCAGAATTTTCCCTTGGGTGTGTAAGACTTAAAGATGTATGACTTAAGGGCATGACTTACAGATCAGATTTAGAGATAAGACCTAAGTGCATGACTTAAAGGTGTGACTTAAGGGCATAACTTAGAGGCATGGCTTAGAAGTGAGGCATATAAAAGGTAAGAGGCAGACAGAAGAGTTCAGTACTACATGGAATAGGAATTAGGCATTGAGGAAGAAGACACTTGGACTAGAGAACTCAGAAGAATAATTATTAGGTATTAGGCACTTGGCACTTGAAGGAAGAACTTGGAATTACACATTAGGCACTTAGCAATTGGAGAAAGAAGCTTGAAACTTGGAGGCACTAGGGACTAGGAACTAGGGACTAGGAACTCAAGACTTGGGACTTGGACTAGGAAGAGAGACTGAAGAATAAACAGGATTGAATCACACTCTGTCTGTTCTCCATTCCTCGAGTCCATCCTCACTCTCTCTCTTGCTGAACCCCAACCCATGGACCAGAGTAAACTGGGGCAGTGCAGGTTCTAACAGTTTAGCCCCCAAGGCTTTTGGCAGTGCGGGTTCTAACATTGATAGAGAGGTCCCAACATTTTGGCCCCTGAACATGGGCCAGCTTGGGCCACAACATTTTTGGTCCCCAAGTGTAGGGCACATTGGGTTGCAACATTTTTGGCACCTCACATGTGGCAGGAAGGACGAGAGACCCAGTAAGAGACATTACTGAAAGAAGGATCTGAAAATTCAGAAGTGAAAAGAAGGTGATCACTGCGGGAATCTGCTGCGTCAAGAAAGGTAAGTCGTGTTAATGAAAATGGGGCAAGAAATAAGTCAGCCTGAACTCAACTCTCTGGTTTTTGTTTTGTTGTTTACTGCTCACTTGTGTTAATTGCATGGCTTTGTTTCATTGTTTGAATGCTGTCTTTCATGTTCAAAATAAAAAGAAACATATTTATCCAAAGTTAGAATCTAAAATACAACCAAAGGTTGATGACGATTTGTCAGTGCCAGATTGAGCTAACCTAGAGGAAGAGGCAGCCTAACATTATGACCCTGAATGACCCTCTTCCTGAAGTTCCCCTCCCTATGCACCTCTGCCTTTAAGTGCTCCTGAAATGGAGATGGTGGTTATAGATCCCATAAAAGAGTTACAGGAAAAAATATGTGTTCTTAAACAAAAAATAGAGTTAGAAAAAGAGTATCAGGACTTAATTAATCAGCTACAAAAATGAAAGACAGAGAAGATGTCTCGAGAGGTAAACTGTGAAAATCCCCCAGCTCCTTGCTTTCCTCCACCAGGAGTCCAAAAGCAGTCTCTATCACCTAGCTTAAGATTAGCCACAGATCATCCAGAGAAGAGAGATGCTGAGGATTTTCCTGTATCCAAGACCAGAGACAATCAAGGGGTTGCTTGGGAACATCACACAGGATTTAATTTTCCAATTAGTAAGGGATTAAAAAATGCAGTATCACAATACATTGCCACTGCTCCCTTTACTCTTACAATTTTAGAGTTTGCTGACTTAGAATGATCAGCCTTGGTGTATCTACTCAACAAGCAAGCTGGGCAGACCTGCTCAAACCTCTGAGGTCCGGGAATTCCATCTGGAGGCAGTGAAGACACAGCATCAGAGGCTTGTCAATTTGCTCTTCCCCCCCACTCTTCTTCTAATATCTCAACTCCCATAATCAGCTTGAAGAAGCTAAAGATGAGTCAGCGCCCCTATTCCCTGGGCTTGGGGACTAAGGTGATAAATGTTGGGCTGTTTTTCTAGGGAAAAGTAGTGGTTTTGTGGGAATAGAGAGGATTAGCTAGGGTTTATTGCATAGCCATAACCCATTAGTAGAAATCTGTATAATTATTATCAAGAAGAAGATATAAATTCTTAAACAGCACCAATTTACTTTGATTACAAATTTTAATATTTTCATTGGTATGAGCTTCTTATTGATATAAGAGTGAGATGAATATTGTTACTCTCATAGGCATTGTACCAGTATATCACATTTAAGAATACAAGGCTTAGACCCAGTCCTTCTTTAACTTTTTTAACTGATTTGAGATGGTCAGCCAGTGAGTTAAGGGACTATAGCAAATTCATGGCTTGGAGTTTATTGTTAGGGTGTTTTCTATGATTTATTTAGAAATAGCTGAGTGGAGTTAACAGGCAACAGTCCAGATTACCTTACATGGATAGTTGGTTTTTAAAATATCAGAAATCCATAGAATTAACATGACAAACATTTCTGTATTAATGCTCATTTTGATTAGAGACCTGCCTGCTCCGGACAGCTTCCTATATTGAATTCTAAGAAGAAATTGAACATCTTTGGAGTTACTCCAGTTGTGGTGACACAGCAACTAGGCAAGAATTGGCACTTTCCTTCTACAGACAAATTACTGCCCAGAAAAGGACACACTTGCAGAATAGTTGACTGATTATATCTGCCTAGACAGAGTAATCAGCCCTTAATAATTCTGCAGCACTAAGGTCTGTCAGATGATCCTGGGCCAGAAGGCAGAAGAACAGATGTTCCAACGTCTTGAAGTAGAGCGAGTGTCCAGGTGTTCAGAGGTCTCTGTAAATTGGCTAAGTTTTAGAAGCTATACTTTGTGCTCCCCACAATTATAGTTAACTCAGTCATCCTGGATTTCTGACAGGGATGAAAACTTATAGCCTCATAGCCAATCCTGGCTATTTACCTTGAGAGAAAAGATTTGAATGGATGGTCATCAGCTGACATTCATCCTAAAGCCAGGTTCAGAACTAAATGTTTTAGTTAGAATAGACGACAGAGGTGCTGGTTAGTCAACAAAATGATGGACTGGGTATTAGGACTATCTTGTACCTCACTGGTACAAATTGGCATAATTATGCTTTAATTTTATTTTGAGAGAAAGTTTCATTTTAACAGGAAGAGTGATATGTAGGAGGAGCTAAGGTGGGAGGAGTAGTGAGAGGAAGAGAAGGAGTAAGAAGAGGAGGAGAAGAAGGAGAGGAGAAGCTATGTGATAAAAGAGAGAAAGAGGGGGAAGACAGGGAGGCAGATGTTCATGTATCTCCACAAGTCAAAGATACTTGATATATCTAGGTTGGGAAGTGGGTTACACCTCTGATTGAACAATACCAAACTTATAAAGCCTATGATTAACATTTTTTAAAAAAATTTATAAATGCAAAAAGGAAAAGGGGGCATGGGATAGGTGTTTTCTAAGGGGGGGATGGGGAAAGGGGATGGCATCTGAAGTGTAAATAAAATATCTAATAAAATTTACACCAGGTGTTGGTGGTGCACGCCTTTAATCCCAGCACTTGGGAGGCAGATGCAGGTGGATTTCTGAGTTCGAGGCCAGCCTGGTCTACAGAGTGAGTTCCAGGACAGCCAGGACACAGAGAAACCCTGTCTCAAAAAACAAATAAAAAAAGAATAAAAAAAGAATAAAAAAATAGAGTCTGCTGCAGAGGAGTGGCTGACTCCTAGTGATTGGAATATGTTAGTGAGAGCAGTTCTTAGTGGTAGTGATTATCTTATTTGGAAATCAGAGTATGATTTATCTTATTTGGAAATCATGAGAATTGTAAAGAAACACCTAGGAGAAACATTCAGGCAGGCAATAGTTGGTCCTTTGTTGCCTTAGTAAGAGAAGGACAATTTGCTTCTAGTGATAACTAGATGCAATATGACCCAGGCTTATTCATTCAAATTGAAATGCAGCCATAAAGGCTCGGTGTAAACTCCCAGCAAAAGGAGACCCTGGTGCATCCTTAACAGCAGTCAGACAAGGTCCTGATGAACAATTTTCTGATTTTGTTCACCGATTAATGACAACAGCAGGGAGGATTTTTGGTAATGCAGAGGCAGGAGTAGATTATGTGAAAAAACTTCCATATGAAAATGCCAATCCTGCTTGCCAAGGGGACATTAGACCCTACAGGAAAAAAGACAGACCTTACAGGGTATATCAGACTCTGTTCTGACATAGGTCTCTCCTACCAACAGGGCTTAGCTATGGTGGCAGCCATGCAAGGACAATCAGTAAGAAATTTTTTTGGCTAGTGGAAACCAAAAGGCCTGATTTAAATGTCACAAGCCTAGACATTTTGCAAGAGATTGTGAGGCAGAACATGAGTTAACTCAGAGACAGCCCAGAAAACAGCCTGGGCTCTGCCCACTTTGCAGACATAGAAGGCATTGGGCTAGTAAATATAGGTTCAAAAAGACACCCAAAGAAACACCCTTTCCCATAATCAGGGAAATGGGAACAGGGGCTAACTCCTGCCTCCAAACCAACACAAGCCAAAACAGGCTTATGGAGTAGTCAGTTTCATACCAACAAAAAACAATCCCTGTCTGAACTTAGTCGAGCAACACCAGGAAGCACAGGACTAGACCTCAGTTCTGCCACCCACATAGTATTAACCTCAGAAATGGGACCTCAGGCCTTACCCACTGGAGTGTTTGGACAACTCTATCCAAATGTGTTTGGTCTGATAGTAGGAAGAAGAAATACTACTATGCAAGGACTACAAATTTTTCCTGGAGTAATAGACAATGATTATCAAAGTGAGATTAAGGTAATGACACAGGCAATTCAGAATATAGTCACCATTCGTACAGGAATGAGGATAGCTCAACTATTATTACTTCCATTGTACCCTACTAATCACAAATATAAGAATCCTAAAAGAGGGGATCAAGGTTTTGGTTCCTCTGATGCATACTAGGTACAGCCTATAGTAAAACAAAAACCTATGATGACACTATGGCTGGATGGAAAGGCATTCTAAGGCTTGGTTGACATAGAAGCTGATGTGACTATCCTAAAACAAAGTGATTAGCCTGCCACCTGGCCTCTGAGCCCACCCTTATCCAATCTAAGGGGTATTGGCCAAACTCAACATCCACAACAAAGCTCGAAGGTACTGAAGTGAAAAGATAAAGATGGTAATACAGGGAATATACAACCCTATGTCATCCCAGGTCTTCCCATTAATCTCTGGGTCAGAGATCTGTTATCCCAGTTGGGATTGATTATGTGCAGCCCTAATGAAGTAATCAGGGCTCAAATGATAAACTCTGGATTTTTCCCCAGGGAAAGGATTAGGAAAAAGTGAAGAAGGGATTATTTAACTTGGATCAGGCCATAAAGGCTCATGAGTTACATCACCTTAATTCTAAAACTTTAAAAATTATGTTTAAAATTACCAGAGGACAAGCTAGACAAATTGTTAAACAATATCAATCATGTGTTAAACTTTTACCAGTACCTCATTTGGGTGTAAATCCAAAGGAAGTGATACCAAACAGTATCTGGGAAATTGATGTTACTCATTATAATGAATTTGGCAAGCAAAAATATATACATGTATGTGTAGATACATACAGTGGTTTCATTTATGCAACATTACAATCTGGAGGAACAAGTAACCATGTGATCACTCATTTGCTTGCTACAATTGCTGTATTGGGTGTGCCTAAACAGATAAAAACTGACAATGGCCCAGGTTATACAAGCTCCAGTTTCCACCAATTCTGTGAAAAAGTGGGAATACTATATAAAACAGGTATTCCATACAATCCACAGGACCCTGTATGGTAGAACGGGCATATCAAACCATGAAATGTCAATGTAAAAATGTTAAAAAGGAGGAATGGTACCCTACCAAGGGATCCCCCAGAAAAATCGTTCATCACACACTCTTTATTTTAAACTCTTTAACTTTGGATTCTGAAGGAATATCTGCTGCAGTTAGATTCTGGCATCCTGATACCAAAAAGAATTTTGCAACAGTCCTCTGGAAAGACCCATTAACTGGAACCTGGAATGAGCCAGATCCAGTGCTTATTTGGGGAAGCAGTACTGTCTACATATATTCCCAAACTGCAGATGCTGCACGTTGGCTGCCAGAGAGACTGATTAAACAGATAAACAACAATAACAAATCCAGGGAGGAGTAACCCCCCAGAGAAGCATATTTTTTCCTTGCAGGCAACATGAAGATGCTTCTGAATTGCCTTCAAACTGGAACAGATCAACCAGCAAACCTGAGTTGGAAAGTCCCCAGTATGGAAGACGACATCACCACCTGTACCTCCAGGGTGGCTCTATTAGACTCTTGGTTCCCCAACTTATGATTTAGTGTAGAACATTATTTAGACCTAGGAGAAAACCCATTACCAGTCACTGTAGTTATTTTGGGGGTTTGAGTTTCAGTAGAGCAGGAACAGGGATTTCCTTACTTGTTTTGTTATCAGTTCTGTATTTCTATATAGTTTTTACTCCTCAGATAGAGGGAGTTATGTGTTGTCCTTAAAAAAGAGTGTTGCTGTTATATTTACTATTAGGCATTGTTAAGTCTCTTGTCTCTTGGGTCCATGCTGTTCAACAAACTGATGGCTTTTGTATGACAACAGATAGACACTATTCAAATGAAAACCATAAAGGTCCATTATTAAAGGCTAGAAGTAGGAAATTGTAAAACCTCTGTCATCAAGACTAATGAAGATTATCCCCTAATTTACGTGCTAAGCCAGTTAGTCAAAGACGAGTAAGAGAACACTTCAAGACCCTTGCCCTTAAAAAGGGAGGCCTCACCATCTTAAGACAGGTGCTCAACCAATGGTTGTTGAGTATCCAAAGATGGGATAGGGATGCTGGTGGTCTCTTGTTCCAACCTAAGACAGGTACGGTTTCCGTAAGTTTTCTCTGCCTTCCCTTTTGAAAGAAAATTAAAAAGGGGGACTTGTGGGGAGCCAACAGAAGGCAGCTATCATCCTTGCAGCCATCTTGAGCCATATGCCCTGACAAGAGACTTGATTACAATAGCCTACAACAGTTGAGCACACTCTGATAACATCTTGTTTTAGATACCCAGGATTTTTCCTTGAGTGTGTGAGACTTAAAGGTGTGTGACTTAAGGGCATGACTTACAGATCAGATTTAGAGACAAGACCTAAGTGCATGACTTAAAGGTGTGACTTAAGGGCATAACTTAGAGGCATGGCTTAGAAGTGAGGCATATAAAAGGTAAGAGGCAGACAGAAGAGTTCAGTACTACATGGAATAGGAATTAGGCATTGAGGAAGAAGACACTTGGACTAGAGAACTCAGAAGAATAATTATTAGGTATTAGGCACTTGGCACTTGAAGGAAGAACTTGGAATTACACATTAGGCACTTAGCAATTGGAGAAAGAAGCTTGAAACTTGGAGACACTAGGGACTAGGAACTAGGGACTAGGAACTTGAGACTTGGGACTTGGACTAGGAAGAGAGACTGAAGTATAAACAGGATTGAATCACACTCTGTCTGGTCTCCATTCCTCGAGTCCATCCTCACTCTCTCTCTCGCTGAACCCCAACCCATGGACCAGGGCAGACTGGGGCAGTGCAGGCTCTAACAGTTTAGTCCCCAAGGCTTTTGGCAGTGTGGGTTCTAACATTGATAGAGCTGTCCCTGACATTTTGGCCCCTGAACATGGGCCAGCTCAGGCAGCAACATTTTTGTTCCCCAAGTTTGGGGCACCTCTGTTCACAACAGTTGACCTCTTCAGGTTCAATGAGTTCTGTGTGTGTCATCTTCAGCAATTTTTTCTTGATGTCATTTCAAGACAACATATTTTCTAGGCAACACATAAGGTTGTTTGGAAATTCCATATAACCCCTTTGGCCAACTACTCAATTGGATTAAACCTAATATAGCCACTGGAACCTTTAGTGAAAAGAGATGACCAAGAGAGGAGCTTTGTTATTTGTAGACTTTATTTAGAATTGCCTTTGTATACTATAGAAAGTTTATACTTTATGGGGTTTATACACCATCTCAATAGTCCTCAAATGTTCTTCAGTTTTAAATGTTTCTCTCTTCATTCTCTCCCTCAATTTCTCCTTTTTCTTTTCATTTCCTAAGAGATTGTCTCATTTCTGTTCCCTGAGTCAGTATTCAGTCAACACATAACATCTATTCTATGTTTACTCCAAGGGACCTCCGTTGCTCCCCAGTTTCTTCCCCTGTACCTAACATCTCTGTGTCTATGGATCATTTCTGGCCTATCATTTATTTATTGGTTATATATTTTATTGCTGTGATAAAACATCATGGTCAAGGCAATTTATAAAAAAATTAATTTTGAAGCTCTCAGTTCAAGAAGATTAATCCAGTACTAACATGGTGGGAAGCATGGCAGCAGGTAAGTAGTCATGGCCCTGGAGTAGTTATTAACAGATTAAATATTCACCTGCAAATAGGAGATACAGAGAGTCAGAGTGATAACTGGGAGTTGTTTGAGCTTTCGAAACTTCAAAGCATACACTCAGTGACAAATCTTCATCAAGGCCATACCTCCTAATTGTTCACAAATAGTAACAATGACTAAAGACCAAGCATGCAAATATATGAACCTATGGAGGAATTCTCATTCAAACTACCACCACAAATCAGATTTTAGAGATAGAACACTGTGGGAAAAGACTGAGTCAGAGTTTGGCACATGTGAATATAGACTGCTTAGCAACATTTAGTCCTACTGTACTTGAGCTGCAGACACATTCCTTTTCAAACA
The DNA here is from genome assembly GCF_011762505.2 of Arvicanthis niloticus. NCBI lineage: Eukaryota > Metazoa > Chordata > Mammalia > Rodentia > Muridae > Arvicanthis > Arvicanthis niloticus. Next base: position 9,395,022 of record NC_047666.1, on the reverse strand, counting down.
AAACACTCATAAACCTGGAACTATAACTTCCCCAAAATGGATGTATACTACTCTCTAAAAATAAAATAAAATAAAATAAAATAAAATAAAATAAAATAAAATAGAAGCTATACTATACTATGGCATCATACTATATTCTATATGGCCAAATATATTTAGAAAAGTATAATGCAGTGGGAGTAGTTGCCCAACCCTATCATGACTTTGTGTTGTGAACAGTGTCTTTTTAAAAATTTAATATACTTAATTTCCCTTATTTACTGCCCCTTTCCAGGTCATCTCCTTCCAGAATTCTTTCCCTAGCCCCCTCCCCTCCATCTTTGAATGTGTGCAGTTCCCCATTGTTGTCCCCCAACCTTTGCATTTCAAGTCTCTGCCAGACTATATTCTTTATTTCCTACTGAGGCAAGACCTGGCAGCCCAGCTAGTAGAACATATTCCACATACAGGCAACTGCTTTGGGGATAACCCCATTCCATTTGTTTCAGACTCACCTGAAGGTTAAGCTGCACATCTGCTACATATAAGTGCGGAGGTCTAGATTTAGCCCATCTATGTTCTTTTGTTCAGAGTCTGACAGCCCCAAGGTTCTAGGTTAGTTCATTCTGTTGGCCTTCCTTTGGAGTTTCTATTTCCCTTGGGGCCCACAATGCTTTCTGGTATTCTTTCATAAAAGTCTCCAAGTTCTATCTACTATTTGGTGGTGGGTCTGTATCTGTCAGGATCAGCTGCTGGGTGGAGCATCCAGGGGACAATATGTTCTTCTGGGCAAGCACAACAGAGTAACATGAATAGTGTTAGGAAATTGTGCTTGGTAGTGGAATGGGTCTCAAGTTGACCTGATTATTGGTTGTCCATTCTGTGAGTCTCTGCTCTCTTCCCCATACCTGTATTTCTCATAGACAGTATAAATTTTGGGTTGAAAATTTTTGTGGGTGTGTTTGTGTCTCTCTTGCATGAACAGGGTCCTTAAAATAATATTTATGAAAATGATGATTTATTTTCTCATACCTATGTATGATCTACCATGCATACATACAATTACAATCATATGTATCATGAGAAAAGACCATGTACTATAAAAATGGCTGTCAACCAAAAAAACAAAATCCTATAATTATACCCCTCAATAACCAACACTTTTTCCTTATGGATAAAAAACCACAAACTTTTAGCCCTATCTACTGAGTTAATTTCATGTAGGGATTACTGTAAGAAGCCGTGGTTAGCAGTGATAAATTTCCCCATTACAAGATGGCTCGGGCATCCTGTGCTCTCACAGTAAACAACTAACCACGCAGGTGCAAAGAGGCAAAAGCACTCCAAGGCACTGCCAATTCTGAGTCGTAACAAGGAGTGATGACTGAACAGCCAATCAGAAGTGAACATGCCACTCTAGGGTACATATAGCAGTGCCTCTTCCGGGTTCTGGGTCTTCCACTTCAACTGGTACGAGAATAAAGCCTCATTGTGGTAACTACCCGAAAACTGCCTCTCGTGTCTCTTTCGCGGGCGAAGGGGACTCAGGGCGGCGTGGAATATCTGGTGCCAAAACCTGGGAAGGAACGAACCATCCGGCACTGCGTGGAGACTACAGGATCGAGGTACGACTCTGAGAGGTATGCATGGGGTGGAAGCCTTCTTTGCGAGTGGATTTTCACTCACTGCCGCCGCCACACTAGTTGGCCTTTTGTTTGCGTTGCTTTCGTTTTTAGCGTATTTGTGTTGTGAGGATCCACCTTGCAGCACAGCTATTAGGGCAAGTCAAGAGGTTACAGGAGAGGTCCACCCCAGGGTATCAGAAACAGAGCATGTTAGCTGGCATCAGGCCAAGGAGCCTGGAAAAGGGAAGCAGGCAAGAAGGCCTGGATAAAAGAAGCAGACCCAGGAGTCTGGTCAAAGAGAAGAGTACTCAAAAGGATCAGAGGCTACTGCAGGGCCTGTTAAGGTTAAGGACCCTTCACCGGCTGGTGGAGAGAGAGCGGAGGTCAAAAGGACCCCCCTTTACCCCATTAAGGAGCTTGACGCCATAGACCTTAGCAGCTCCGAAGAACATCTAATGCAAGGATAGGAAGAAAGCCTAGAGGAAGAGGCAGCCGCCTATGAACAAAACAGATATGGACCAAAAAATAACCGTCCTGAGATAAGACTAAGAAAGACCTTGAGTCCCTCGGCCCCGCCCTTGCCTCCAGCTTACGCTCCGGGCAGCATCTCTAATTCATTTCTCAGCCCAGGAGATCAGAGACAGCTACAGCTGGCATTTCTGGTTTTTGAAGGGGCAGAGGGAGCCCGTGTTCATGTCCCAGTAGAGTATAGACAGGTCAAAGAATTAGCTGAGGCAGTACGTGCATATGGAATTGGGTCTAATTTTACTGTATCCCAAGTGGAGAGATTAAGTGCAGCTGCCATGACGCCAGGAGACTGGCAGGACACAGTGAAGGTGGTACTTACCAATATGGGCCAGTATTTGGAATGGAAAGCGCTCTGGCATGAGCAGTTACAAGCACAAGCCAGAGCTAATGCAAGCATTGAGGGTCAACAATTATGGAATTTTGACACGCTGGCTGGAGTTGTTGTACATGCAAACGACCAGACCACTCATCCCTGGCAGGTCTACGAACAGATAGCATCAGTGGCAATAAAGGCATGGAAGTCTCTCCCTAGGAGAGAAGGCAGTAATCTTTATTTGTCCAAAATAACTTAGGGGACCAGTGAGTCCTTCTCTGACTTTGTGGCCCGCATGACTGAGGCAGCTGGCAGAATCTTTGGGGATGCAGAGCAAGCAGTGCCATTAATTGCACAGATGATCTTTGAAAATGCCACAGCTGAATGCCGTGCAGCCATTGCTCCTCGGAGAGCCAAGGGATTACAAGACTGGTTAAGAATCTGTCTCGGCTTGGGAGGTCCCCTTACTAATGCAAGACTTGCGGCAGCAAATTTAGAGATGGCTGCTGTCCTTCTCCAAGGTCAGGGACGTGATAGACCCCCGCCATGGCCGGGGAGGGGAGCTGTTTGTGTTTTTCCATAGGAAGAAGATAACCCATTCTGGTTACCTGAGAGATTGACGAGAAAGATCCTAACACCTGGAAATGAACCGATGGATTCCTTGGAAGTTAATTCCAGTTCTCATGATGATTCTCCAGAATTGGGTTCCTAGTATTTGGGGAGAATATCGTTGGACTATTCTATCTGCCTTTCCAAAACCTATGCTGGTCAGACATGATGCAACAGTTTTTCCTAAAATCTTCACAACAAATAAGACTCTAGATTTGCCCTACATGCCATATGACCCTACAAGGGTCCCAGTAGGTGAGAGCCACTCCTTGCCAGAACGAGGCTCTCTTTGTTTTCAAATAACTGAGGATGGAGACTGTATACCTCTCTCGAGGAGGGCTTTGAGATGGTTTTATGATAAGAGAAGAATGGGCGAAAATGATAATTAAGAGAAACAATATCCATACATCTTCTACAGCCCAGTTAAAAGGCGGGCTGATGGTTGTTAACTAATGCCTTGATTTAGTGGAAGAGAGATTAGACATCCTCTTTCAATTGGCCCAATTGGGATGTGAAAGAAAGCTTGGAGCACTTTGCATTGCTAGCGTACAGTATGAAAATTTTACTCGAACTGCCAATCTGTCTAGAAAATTGTCTTTATATCTTATAGGAAACTGGTCTGAAGGATTTGAGGAAACCATGGAGTCATTGAGAACAGCGATTGTGACCATCAACGCAACACGAATTGACCTGTCGATGACTGAAGGACTTTCCTCTTAGATTTCTTCAGCTTTTTCTTTCTTTAAAGAGTGGGTGGGGGTAGGCCTGTTTGGTGCAGCCCTATGTTGTGGATTAGTGTTCATGTTATGGTTGGTCTACAAGCTCAGAGCCCAACAAAACCGTGACAAGGTCGTTATCGCCCAAGCACTCGTAGCCTTGGAGCAAGGATCTTCCCCAGAAATTTGGATATCTATGCTGAGAAAGTATCTGATGACTGAGACCCTCAGTCGATGCACCCCAAGGGTTCAGCCCATTGCACTGGGTCAATGAGAGGTCTAAGTCTAGCCAGCCCTTGCCTAAATAACTGTGGTACCTGAATAGTTTGAGGTTTTTGCGAGTGGGTACTCGACAGAGAATGTTCCACGAGTGTGGATAGATTTCCCGAAAGTATGCCTGATTGCACAAAGGTTTGATGCCAAAACCTCCTCTCCGCGCACGGAGCCGGCCCGGGCTCTCTAGAGAGGAGGCTCACTTTCTCTGTCAAAAGGCATCGAGATGGGTATGGGAAGTATTACTTATTTCACGACGACAAGAGAAGAAACCCATTACAATATCTCATTTTGCACAGGGGATCAGGCCTCTGCTTTCCCTCATTGAGTTGGTACCACGCTTGATAGGCAAAAGGCAGTTCCATCTTAATAAAATAGAAAGGGGGAGATGTAGGGAGCTGTGACGATCGGTGATAGCATTCACCATTACATTCGGTGCTCCCACAGGTAAACAACTAGACTGCACAAGTGCTAGTGGTGAAAGCGCGCCAAGTCACTGCCCATCCCGGGGCGTAATATGGGTGATGAGTAAGCAGCCAATCAGAAGTGAACACACCGCTCTAGGGTGTATATAAGCAGTGCCTTTTTGGGGCCCGGGGTCTTCCACTTCAGCTGATACAAGAATAAAGCCTCGCTGTAGTAAATACCCGAACACTGCCTCCCGTGTCTCTCTTGCGGGCGAGGGGACTTGGAAGGGGCGCGGAACAGATTATGTATTTTTTAAAACTTCTTTCCAGGTCTCTCCCACCTCCTCACTCAACTCTATGTCCTTTTTTGCTTTCACTTTCTCTTTCAGTAGCAAACAAACATATAAATAAAAGAATGAAAAATGTAACAATAAACACACACATACACACACTGAGAGACACACATACACAAAGCATAAAAACCTTACAATAAACAAAAGAAACAGTTAAAAGAGAAATATACCTAAACAAAGACATATAAGACAAAAAATAACTCAGTCATTATCTGTAATAAAAAGGTAATAATAATCCATAATAAGTCTGCATGCTTTACTTGATTCCAGATACTGTTGCTTTTGAAGATTACATGCCATTTACTCATGCTTTGCCTCTCACTTTGGACACAAAGCTGTACAAATGGGAGACACCACAAAGAATATACTGGCGGAAAGACAGAGCTCTACCATACAGCTATGGCATGAATACATTCAGTCTATTAGATATTAGTTGAAATTAATTTTGAGTCAAAACTTGTTCAAACTAAGAGGCATAGCATATAAGGCACATGATTTCAGTGATCCAATCTCTTTGAAATATTCACTTTGGTGATTGGTTAAGAGAGTATCTGTAAAATTTTTTGCTGCTGAGTTAATTTCTTTTCTTATATGAAAAAGGATTTAAAGTCATTGGATTTAAACAAGATTTAAAGTCTAAGTTCTTGATCCTTTATTACATTTCCATTACTGTTTAAAGTATTACTCTAATTCAAACATGCCTATGTTCAGTAAATTAGCACTCTATCCTAAGTATTGTATTATTCAAAAACTCTTCAGGTTTTACCAAGAATTTCTTAGCTGAAAATTTTATATTCAGAAAAGGTATTTTCACAAAGATAGGTGATTTCTCTTCAATTTGTGGAAATTAGAAGATTTTAGTGATTAGACAAGTCATTATCTATACTAATAGACATAGTTCGCTATGTGATTCTAGCCATACAAATCTCCACAGAGGCACACATTCTTATTTCTAGTAAACAAGGTGTGAATTTAAATGTTAAATACTTCTAAAGCTATTTCAAACCTTCTAAATTATTTATACATTTTCTTTTTGGTTTTGGGTTTTTTTTTTTTTTTTTTTGAGACAGGGTTTTTCTGTGTAGTCCTGGCTGTCCTGGAACACATTCTGTAGACCAGGCTGGCCTCAAACTCAGAAATCTGCCTGCCTCTGCCTCCCAAGTGCTGGGATTAAAGGCGTGCGCCACCACCACCCTGAGATTTATACATTTTCTTTCAACTGCGTTTCTCAAAATTAATATCAAGGCTCTTATTTTTATTCATTCATTTATTATATCAATCCTATGTTTATATCTATGAAAATTTATCATTTTATCCTATAATTGATCATATCTACATATACAGAAGCTCTCATTCTTCTTTTGGGTCATGCCTCACACAGTTTTATAGTAACTTATACATAGAGGGTAATTACCTATGTCAAATGTTTCCTCTTTCCATTTTTCTTTTTTTGACAGTCTCAGCCCATATAAACAACACTCTTAATTTGGAAGGACTCACTCTGAACTTTATTTTATCTATAACTCTGTGCAGAGTTTCTAGCCTTATTCTTGAATGTATCTTTATTCACACTCCTTATACTCCACTGTACTAAACAGATACATTGATAAGTATGTTTTCTAAGATAAATAAACAATACAATTCTGATAAATCTATGCAGGTTAAGAGGACATAGCAAATTCAAAGGCATGAATGAACACATGCTACAAAGAGGGCTTCCACTTCTGGAGAAAATTGGTTGCTTGACACATCAATGAAGAACAGTAGTAATTTATATCATTTAGAAATACTAGGCAGAGTTGCATGTAATTTTAAGCAGAGATGGGAAGATCCAGTTTTCTAATATGGAATAGAGAAAAACCCTAACTTTGCCAGCCCACAATGAAAGAAATTGTAAACTGAGTAAGGCAAATTGTTTAGCTGCAAAACATGAGTTAGGGATTGCAGAAGCTTCTCAGTATTATAAATCACATATCTTCTTTTTAGTACTTTGGTTCATATTGTGCTTCTGATTATCACTATGTATGTCAGAGAAATATATCAAATAAAAGACACCAGCAAGAAGAGTCTCTGAGCTTTTTGAGCTTCTAGTATTATATTTGGTGACTAGTCTCTGTTCTAAATGAAATTATTCATTATATATTACATATTTAATTAATTAATGGAATTAAACATATTACAATACCACTTTTTCACAGGATATTATTGATATTGCCCAATTGACCCAACACTTCAGTTGTAGAAAAATTTTCAGATTCCTGACTTTGCATAAGACACCTGGAGTTTCAGCCATTTCTAATTTACTGAGATGAACCAGTCTGGTAGATTTGTTTTTTAGTTAACAAAATCTTGATGACTGGAGTATGTCAGAGCACTACCAGCTTATCTGAAGACTTCTTAATAAGCTATTCAAAATCAGTGCTGAAATCATTGTCACTTGGGACAAACTAAGGCATTATGGCTTCTTCTCATCTCCCCAGGCTCATTCTGGGGCTGCTGCTGTTTTCACTTCCAGGTAAGAAAGAACAGCAGCATGGAATTATAGAGCCCACAGCTACCAATGCTGTTTGAATCTACAGGTAGTTTTACCAGTAGCATGAGTTACAGAACATATTTGTTGTGTTTCCAACCTCAAGTGCCCAAGAAGCAATTGCACTGACTCAATCTCCATCATCTCTGCCTGCATCATTGAATGAAAGTGTTCTCATCCACTGTTTGACCAGTCAGCACATTAGTGATATATTTTGGTATCAGCAGAAACCAGGAAAAGCTCTTAAGCTACTGTACTATTATGTATCTAGCAAGGATGGAGTTTCATCAAGGTTCACTAGCAGTTTATATGGAACAGATTTCACATTCAACATCAATTGTGTACAGTATGAAGATTGTGCAAACTATTACTGTCACCAGTCTGGTAAGTTTTTTCCCACAATCTTACAGAACATAATAGAATTCAAAGCTTTTGGTTTGCATATACAGCCACTCTTTTGTGTATATCTATCTATTGATAGCATTTTCAGATTCACTCAAGTTTTGAAAAACATTTTGAGATTTTAATGGAAAAAGTGATGGCATCTCATTGACCCTGTTAATTCTTTGCCTTGGCAGTAAATAACTCTTTCAATTTTCACATTATTTTAATTGATAAAAACTGGTCAATTATGTAATTGTCTTCAATATCATCAAAAATCATTTTACAAATGCCCCATGGACAGGCCATTATTTCTTTTTATTAACATTTTATCTCATTTAATGTACTAATTAAATAAAGGATGTGTCATTGTACACATTTTAGTTCCTTCAATCTTTCCTCTACTTTTTCCATATTGGTTCTACAACTTCATCCCAAAGCTTGCCTGTGATTATCTGTATCTGTCTCAGTCAGTGATTGGTAGATCCTCTATAGAACAGTCAAGCTATGCTCCCTTCTGCAAACACAACAAAATAGTAGTAACATTGTCATGTTTCAGTGACAATCCATGGGATAGATCTCAAGTAGGGCCTACACTGGTTGGCTACTCCTTCTGTCTCTGTTCCAAATTTTTCCCTGCATTTCTTTTAGAAAAGAACAATTCTGGGTCAAAAACTGAAGGTGAGTTGGTGTCTGCATCCATTCTCTAGGAACCCTGTTTATCTACTGGAGATAAACTCTTTACGTTTCATCTCTCCACTATTGGGCATTTTGGCTAAGGTAACCCACATTGGGTTGTTGCTACCTCTAACATCCTTGGTCACTCGGAGTTTCCAGACATTCCACATCATTCCCCCCTGACAACCGCATATTTAGCTTATTTCCATTCATTCTTCTGGCCCTCTGAGCTTCTCTTCTGTCTCCCCCCACCATACCTGATCCTGCCCCATTTCACTTCCATTTCCCTTCTCTCTCTCTGCCTTCTATGAATATTTTGATCCTACTTCTAAGTGGGATTGAGGCATCTTCACATTGCCTTTCTCTTTTGTTAAACTTCATACAGCCTATAGGTTGCATCATGGGTCTTCTGATTTTGTTTGTATTTTTCTTTTTAATTCTTTTCTTTTCTCTCTTTTTTCTTTTTTCTTTTTTTTTTTTTCTAATATCCACTTTTCACTTATTGGTGAGTACATACCATGCATGTCTGTTTTGTTCTGGGTTAACTCACTCAGGATGGTAATTTCTAGTTCCATCCATTCACCTGCCTTATTCATGATGTCCTCAGCTTCATTTATTTTATTTTATTTTTAGTTTTATTTAATCTTTTTTTGTACACTCCAGATTTTATCCCCTTCCTGGTCCTCACCCCTCTCTAATTGTTCCACATCCCATACCTTCTCCCCCCTGTCTTCATGAAGAGGTCCTCACCTCTACACCTTCCACCCCACCAAATGTCCGACTTCCTGGGGCCTTCATTCTCTTGAGGGTTAGGTGCATCTTCTCTGACCAAATTCAGACTTGGGAGTCCTCGGCTGTATATGTGTTGGGAGGCTCATAACAGCTAGTGTATGCTGCCTGGTTGTTGGTCCAGTGTCTGAGAGATCTCAGGAGTCTAGGTAAATTGGAACTGCTAGTCCTCCTACAGGTTCACCTTTCTCCTCATGATCTTCCAGCTTTTTCTTATTTCAACCACAGTGGTCACCAGCTTCTGTCCATTGATTGGTTGTAAATATCTGCATTTGTCTCACCCAGCTGCTTGTTGGGTCTTTCAGAGGGCAATCATGATAGGCCCCTTTTTGTGAACACTCCATAACCTCAGTAATAGTGTCAGGCCTCAGGCCTCCCCTTCAGCTGGATCCCAATTTGGGCCATTCATCAAACTTCCTTTTTTTTTTTTCAGGCTCTTCTCCATTTTTGTCCCTGCAGTTCTTTAAGACAGAAACAATTATGGGTCAGAGTGTTTGACTGTGGAATAAAAACCTCATCTCTTATTTGATACCCTGTCTTTCTACTGGAGGTTGGCTCAACAAGTTCCCTCTCCCCATTGTAGGACATTTTATCTAAGGTCCTTCCCTTTGAGTCCTGAAATTCTCTCACCTTCCAGGTATCTGGTACATTATAGAGTGTCTCCAACTTTCTATCTGTAAAGGTTACCTGTTTCCATCTATTCTGATGGTCCTTAGGGCTTCAGTCATTTCTCCCACACAGTACCTGATCACGTTCCCCTCTTTCCCTTATGGTCCCTTTCCCACACAGGACCTTCCCTGCCCCCACCAACTCCTGGGATTGCTTTCTTCTCCCTCCCAAGTAGAATTGAGGTGTCCTCACTTGGGCCTGTAGGAGGAGCTAAGGTGGGAGGAGAAAAGAGAGAAAGAGGAGGAGGAAAGAGGAGGAGGAGAAGAAAGAGGAAGATCTAGGAGAGAGACTGGGAACCAGAGAAGTGAACATGGAGGTGGATGTCCACGTTTCTCAGCCAGTCAAAGATAGTTGGTATATGTAGGTTGGGTATTGGGTTACACTTCTGACTGTATGGTCATCTTGTTATTGATCATTACCAAATGTATAAACCTTTGGATAATCCAAGCATTAGAGTCTCATCTGTACTGAAACTGTGTGGTTGGCAGGATAGTCTGGGCAATGCCCAGCCTTGCAGAGACAGCATGGAAGATTGGCAGAGCCATCTCCCACATTGGCATCTCATGGGCAGCAGGGCTGATGTTTCTGGATGGCCGGTTCTAGCTGGAATGCCCATGTGGCCTCCTGCCACTGAACATGGCATCTGATCTAGCCAGAGCCACTATAGCCTAGACAGTAGGATTAATCAGAGGCCTTTTAAAAGTTCTACTGTTAAAGTTAAAATAATTACTGCAACATGGGCCCTTTGGATTGTTAACCTTTGTGAGTTCTGGGGACTGTATCCTGGGAATTTTGTACCCTTTTGGCTAATATCCACTTATTTATGAGTACATAGGATGCATGTTCATTGGGGTCTGAGTTACCTCACCCAGGATGATATTTTCTAGTTTATCCACTATCCTACAAAACTCATGATTTTCTCATTTTTGACAGCTGAATAGTATTCTATTTTAGAAATAAACTCATCTCTTATGATTACACTTATTTGAAAGTCTATTTTATTTCATATTATAGTGGCTATTCTAGCTTGTTTCTTGTGGCCATTTGCTTGGAAAACTTTCTTTCCGCCCTTTACACTGAGGTAGTTTCTATCTCCCAATTTCAAGATGACAGCACTTTTTTGAGGTTACTATTTTGACAAATGTATATATATTTGTGTATGTGTGTGTGCATATAAATGCACATGAATAGACAAGTATTTGTTGTAGAAGTCTATGTGTCTATGTATGTGCATTTGTATGTATCTGTGTACATAATTATGTAAACAGAACATGCTCAATCTCAAACACAATGGACAAATTTAGTCACAGCTCCAGTGACTGTGAATCAGCAAATATTATGAAAGAGGGGGACAGAAAGAATGTAAGAGAAAAAATACCTGAAAATCTGCTGTCTCTTAAAATGGCTTTATTTACTTTCAGATGTCTCTACTTCCACTCTAGTTATATTCCTTAGGGACACTGCTGAACCTTTCTTTAGACCCAGATTTTCTCCATACCTGTAGACTTTATCAGCATTCCCTTATAGCCCATTCTGATTTTTTTTTGTGTCAGCAAGACATATCTATACAAACTTTCCAAGGGGAATCCCCAATGAATGTACCAGGCTGGGACCCAAGTAGGCTATTTTCTTAGGCTTCTTGTACTCCATTATCATTTTTCCACTAATCAACTACAGCAAGCCCTTAGAAACATAATATAGCTGAAACACAAGAAAAGGATGAAAAAATTAATTATGAATAAGTTTAAGGATCAAAAAGAGACTGTGAATTAATTCCTTAGTGAAATTTGTCTAATCACAAACCAGCAGTGGAATCAAATAATAAAGAAAAGACATGAAAGAAGAAATAGAATCACTAAAGAAAACCCAAACTGATATAAGACTGAAAAGGAAAAATTTAGGAAGTGATAAAAGCCCTCAGAAGTAAGCCTCATCTGCAGAGTACAAGATATGGCAGAAAGTATTTCAGGTGCTGGAAACAAGGTTAAAGATGATGATGATGCTTCCATACAATACACAATATATTATTTCTATAACGAACTTTCCAACTGAGACTCTAAATGCTAGAAGGCTTGAAACAAGTGCTCTACAATTCATGAGAAACAACATATGGTACCTTAGACTATTATACACAGAAAAACTATAGCCATAATATCTGAATAAAGAAAAACATTCCATTTAAAACCAAACTTAAATAGTATCTGTCTACCAATCCAGCTATATAGAAGTTGCTAAAATAAAACTTTATTCTAGAGAGGGTATGCACACCAAGAAAACACAAGAAAAAATAACTTCAGGCTAGCAAATAAAATAGGGGGGATTTGTTGGGGACCGCACTAGTCCCACGTTGGGGTGGCCAAAAAATGTCTTGGCCTGAGCAAAATGTTGAGGCCTGGGCCGACCCACGTTTGGGCAGCCACTGTATCCCGGCCCAAGCTGTTGCTTCGGTCTGCTGGTCGAGGTTCAGCAAGAGTGAGGGTGAGGGCAGATTCTACCTAATGTCTGGTGTGTATGAATCTCTCTCTATTCTCTGATCTCCGTCTATATATTCTCTGGTCTCTGGTTCTGTCTTCTATAGTCTGACATCTAAGCCATGCCTCTAAGTTACACCTTTAATCATGCCCTTAGGTCTTGTCTCTAACTCTGATCTCTATAATCTCACACACCTTTAATCTCAAGGTATCTAAACCAAGATTATTGGAGTGTTCTCAGCTGTTGTAGGCTATTGTAATTCAAATCTCCTGTCAGGGTATATGGCTCAAGATGGCTGCAAAGTTGATAGCCGCTTTCTGCTAAAAGTCAGCCCCCAACAGGGATTCACATTGTAACAATAAAAAAACAGAAATGAAGAAAACTGCTCATTTATAACTCTCATTGTTAATAGTCTTAGTTTATAATAAAAGGATACAGACTAATGGACTGGATTAAATAACAAGATTCATCCTTCTGCTGCATCTTAGAAACATACTTTTACATCAAGGGTAGACGTACATCACCTCAGGGTAAAAGGATGGAAACAATGTTTCAAGTAAATGAATCCAATATGTAATAAGATGTAGAAATTTTAATACATGATAAAATATATATCAAGCCAAAGTTCATCAGATAACATGGAGAAGGTCACTATCCATTTACTCATCAAAGAGAAAAACCACCAAGAGGATACTGAAATTCTAAGCATGTAAGCACCAAAGACAAGTGTATCCAAGTTTAAATATATATATACTGTTACAGCTATATTCACATATTTATCTTCATACAGTGATAGTGAGTGACTCCAATACCCAACTCTTGTCTTTGTAAAGGTTATACAGACTGTCTTAGCTAGGGTTTCCTCTCTGTGAAAAGACATCATTACCAAGGTAACTCTTATAAAGAACAACATTTAATTGTGTCTGGCTTATAGTTTCAGAGGTTATGTCTATGGCAGAATACAAACAGACATGGTGCTCTAGAACTATCTGAGAGATCTATATCTTTATCCAAATGTAGCAGCAGGAGACTATCTTTGGCAGGCAAGTAGGAGGATGGTCTCTTCTGCACTGGGTGGATCTTGAACATAGGACTTCAAAGCCCAATACCACAGTGACATGTTTCCTCCAAAAAGGCCACATCTATTCTAAGAAAGATGCAACTGATGTGTGTGATGCAACACTTCAGTCAATTGGGTTCAAACCTATTCAAACCAGTACACAGACAAAACATTAAAATATCTGAGACTATTTCATTAAATAATGACAAATCAAATGGCTCTACTTATAGATAATTTTCTCCTAAACACAAACGAATATACCTTTCTCAGCAGGTCATGGAGGGTAATGGAGGGATGACCACATATTTGTATAGAAGACAAATCTCAACAGATATACAAAAATTGAAACAATACCTTTCAAACTTTCTGTCAACTATAGATTAAAGCTTAATAACACAAACAAAGAAAGCAACAAAACGTTTAGAAACCAATGGAGTTTAAAGCCAATGCTGAATGAAAAATTGGTCAAGACATAAATGGGGAAGTAAACTATCATATCATCTGCAAATAGCGATACTTTGACTTTTTCCTTTCCAATTTGTATTCCCATTATTTCCTTGGTTTTCTTATTGTTCTGGCTAGAATTTCATGTACTATATTGAATAGAATTGGAAAGAGTGGGCAATTTTGTCTTGTCTTTGATTTTAGTGCGAATGCTCCCCATTTCTCTCCGCTTAGTTTGATTTTGGTTATTGGCTTGCTGTGTATTGCTTTGATTATGTTTAGGTTTGTGTACTGTATCCCTGATTTCTCTAATACCTTTAACATGAATGGCTGTTGGATTTTATAAAAGCATTTCTCAGCATCTAATGAGATAATCATGTGATTTTTTCTTTCAATTTGTTTATATGGTAGATAACAATGATGGATTTTCATATACTGTAAGATCCTTGAATCCCTGGGATGAAGCATACTTGATCTTAGTGGATGATATCTTTGATGCTTTCCTTGATGTGTTTTGTGAGTATTTTATTGAATGCCAGGGGCCACCCCCAGCTTGGGTGAGAGGAGAGACTCCCTTCTTCTTTCTTCTCCTCCTATAGGTTCTTCTTGAGGCATGGTGGGGGGGAAGGTGGAAGAGAGTCAGCAGGAGGTAAGAGTTAGGTTTTAGGAGATTCTGTGTAAGGCCTTGAGCCTTACAAGACTTTTAGTGTTCCTGTAATAAAAGTTTTACTTATCTATACTAGAAAAGTTCACTTACTATGCTACTGTAGCTGACCTGCCACCCAAGATCCTTTGGCCAGAAATGGCTGTTTCTGGCACTTGCATCTTATCCCTAAAACTAGCAAGGGGTTAAGTAAATAGCCTTGTACTATCCTAAAAACTTCTTCTGATGGTAAGAGAGTACAGGCTTAGGTGATTAACACCTGTAGCCTAACAACAGAGGATTAGGCAATGTGGCCTTTGTTCTATCTCAGCAGTAACTGCTTGGCTTTAACTTCTATCTGCTAGTCTGAGGTTGCTGGAAGAAAAGACACTTTAAAAAGTTGCTATAGATTTATTTAAGTGTAAAAAGTATCCTATGCAGCTATCTGAGGGGAAAGGTGGAAAAGTCCTGAGTGGGGAAAAGGAAAAGATTCTACAAAGCAAAAACTCTAAGGGAAAAAAATTCTAGGCAAGGGGAAAAGAAAAAGAAAGGATGAATGGCTCCTAATGAACGTCTACATCTACAACTACTTTACTGCTACTGCTGTCGACTACTACTGTCTTTGTCTTTGTCTTCAGTACTTATGCATCATTCAGAGTACATGGTCACATGTTACAAAGTTCATCACAAGTTCATATCAAAATTCAAATCATAAATTGAAATAGAAGTTTACAACACAGAATGTTTACATGCATATCCATTAGGAGTAATTAGCTAGACATTCATCACCTGTCTAGCTCCACAGGTTCACTGAAAGTTTGAAACTATAACTTAAGAAATTAGTGAAGTTTTGTATAGATAAACCCAGGCAATATTTTCTCTTCTGTCCCAGTACCTATAATAAATTGTGAATTCCCTTGTAGTGACCTTGGTTTTAAAACTTCTTGGAATGTGCTCTGAGCAGGAAAATGTCTGGTTACTATCTCTCTCGGTGGCGGGGGGGGGGGGATTAACTGATAACATTCAGGAGACTGGGAGAGTTCTCATTGAAGTTTTGACTATGCGTGAGGAATCTAATAGCAGTCCCATTGTAAAAGAGCTTGATTATCATTAATACAATTTATGAATTCTTATAGGATCATCATTAAGACTTAAGAAGTCATCTATTTGTCAACATAGTATCATTACAAGACAGTACATCTTCGTGGATCTGCAGAGATCTGCTCCAAAGGGGTGGGCTATTGCTTAGTGATTGTTGCATAATAATAATAATAATAATAATAATAATAATAATAATAATAATAATAATAATAGAAAAATCATATTAACTGCAAGAATATTCCCTAAAATTATATCTCCAAAGCCTCGCTAGATGGAGCAAACTCATCACAGATTATATAATAATCCAAGGCAAGCATTTCAGGATGAACATCTGCTAATTATTAGCTTGTCCCATTATGGCTCCTGACAATTGAACATGTTTTCATTGATGTTCATAAGAGCAATTAGTCTGAAGTTCTCTTTCTTTGTTGAGTCTTTGTGTGGTTTTTCTTTCAGTGAAAGTGGCCTCACAGAAAGAGTTTAGTAGTATTCCTCTTGTTTCTACTTTGTAGAATAGTTTGAGGAGAATTTGAATTAGCTCTTATTTGAAAGTCTGGTAAGATTGTGCACTAAAACCTCCTGGCCCTGGGCTTTAAGAATTAAGTGAAAATAAAAATATACCCAAACCATAGGACACATGGAAGGTGGTTCTAAAATGCAAGTTCATATTACTAAGTGACTTTATAAATAAATAGAAGAAATTTCATATTAGCAGTTTACTGACATACCTGAAAGCTCTAGGAAAAAATGAGTATTTACTCCAATAGTAGAAGGCTAGAAATAATGAAAATCAGAACAGAAATTTATAAAATACAAACAAAGAAACAACAAAAATACAAACAGAAAATTAAATAAAGTATTATTTTTTGAAAAACTTCAGTAAGATTGTGAAATTCTTAGCCAAATAATGTAAAAGATAGAGAGCATTAGGAGACAAGTTTGTTCACGGTGTATGCAGAAACAGATTACTTGTAGAGTTCTGCTTGAAATCCAGATGATGACACTGTAAAGTATCTCCTGTTGAAATCTTGTATAAAAATTATTTTCCATCACTTCTGATTGGTAAATAAAATGCTGATCAGCCAATATCTAGTCAAAAGAGGAGGAAGCAGTACTTCAAATCCAAGTAAGAGGGTTCTGAATGGAAAGAGGAGAGAAGAGAGGCTGCTATGAGGGAGTTGCCTTGAATACATAAAGGAAGAAAAAGGAAAAAGCAAGACCAAAATGGCAGAAAATACAGGACATAGAAGAGCTTTATTAATATAGTTAAAGATGAAAATGGGGACATCATAACAGGCACCAATTGTATCCAGAGAATCAGAATAACACATTTATAAAACTGGAAGGCCTATATGAAATGGATAAATTTCTTGATATATATATAATCCTACTAAAGTTTGAAGGTCAGATAGACAATTTACAAAGATACATAATATCTTGTAATGTCTAAAGAATAATCAATCTCACAATTTAATAAAGATTAGATAGATAGGTAGGTAGATAGATAGATAGATAGATAGATAGATAGATAGATAGATAGACAGACAGATAGACAGACAGAAAAACAAATAAATAAAGTCCAGGCCAGATGGATTCTCAACAAAACTCTACCAGATGTTCAAAGTAAAGTTAATGATAGTATTGCTCATATCACTTTAAAGTGTAGAAACTGGGGAACATTTCATACTTCTTTTTATAAGGCCAAAATTTCTTGGTATCTAAGACCCAACACAGAAAGAATATTACAGAGTAATTTTTCCTATGAATATAAGTGCAAGACTTCTCAATAAAATACTTGTAAATAAATCCAACCATATAAAAAGATTAACTACTATGATCAAGTAGACTTAATCAATATTGTAATGGATTATTGAAGGTAAATCAAAAAAATAAAATTCACCACATTTAAGAGACAAAATTCATATAATTACCTTATTAGATGCAAGTAGGACCTTTGACAAAACAGACACCATTTCGTGATAAAAGTCTTCCAAAGACTATGGATATAAATGATGTACCTTGCCAGGCGGTGTTGGTGCACGCCTTTAATCCCAGCACTTGGGAGGCAGAGGCAGGCGGACTTCTGAGTTCAAGGCCAGCCTGGTCTACAAAGTGAGTTCCAGGACAGCCAGGGCTACACAGAGAAACCCTATCTCAAAAAAAGCAAATAAATAAATAATAAATAAATAAATAAATAAATAAAATGATGTACCTCAAAATAATAATGTCAGTACACAATCACAATAATTAAAATGGGTATAAACTGAAAGCCTTTCCAATAAAATTGGCAACAAGAAAGACAAGGAGATATTCTCCATATCATTCATATATATATATATATATATATATATATATATATATATTTGTGGTGTGTGGGTGTGTGTATGTGTGTGTATGTGTGGTGTGTATGTGTATATGTATATGATGTATATGTGTGTGTGTGTACTTGATATCTTAGGTGTAGCAATGAGACAACCGAGAAAGATCAACTGGAAAACAACAGGAAAAGGAGAAGTCGATGTATCTTTATTGATAGATAATATGATTTTATATATAAAAGATTTAAAAATTTACTAGGAAATTTCTGTTGGTAATAAACATGTTCAGCAACGTGGCAGAATAGAAAATAATGAACAAAATCAGTAAACTTCCTATATATAAAGGACAAACAGACTGAGAAAGAAATCAGCTCTTAGAGATCACGCTGCTTTGAGTCTCAGGTACAGAAGAAGAATGTTGGGAATTTGTTAGACTACTGTGGTCAATGCTGCCAGAGTTTCAGGGACATCTTCTAGGGACATAAATAACAATGCATATCCATGTTTTCAAAGCCAGTTGTTTGATTTCAAGCCCCAGGATAAGATAGAGAAGTACATATTTTACATTCCAAAACAGATTCTCTTACCATTATTTAGTCCATACCTGGTATAATACTCTAGTTTCAACCCTGAACATTTCAGCCTGGGGGCTACTGTGCCCTGCCCACAGAGGCTCTTCTATATATAATCCAGACCTCTCTCTCTCTCTCTCTCTCTCTCTCTCTCTCTCTCTCTCTCTCTCCCTCTTTCTTTCTCTTCCTCCATCTCTCTTCTCCCACTCCTCTCTTTACTAGAAACAGCATCAATAGATTATTTAAATGGAAATTATAATTAAAAAGAACATTGGTTTTAACCACTTTGTCAGTCTTTTAGCATCCTGGTAGTCTCCCATTTGTCAACACATTTTGTTTTAAAAAACACTCCTGATTTAGAAGACCTGTTTGTTTTATTTTTTTCAAATACAAGAAGTCTGTAAAACTATTCCATATGTACACTACTAACAAGATCATATTTCTCCCTAAGGTTGTCCTTGCCCTGCTGTACTGAGTTAAAAGCTCAACTTTTTAAGTCTTGCTTTCAATGATCACTCTCCTTAGTTCATCTCAAAATGATGAGTCTCCTCCAGTTCCTGTTGCTGTTAATGCTTTGTATTCTGGATAACTAGAGAATGAGATGCAGAAGGAAAATGGAGTTGGAGGGTGAGTTCTGACTGCCAATGTGTTCTGTCCATTTGTTGTGAGGCAGGTCCTATTCCCCAAAATGGACACTGAAGTCCAGTAACATGATAATAAGAAATTCCAGATGAGACAAGAACTGTGCTAAGTTGAACATTCTAGTGTAGATGGGAAGGGTTGACCTTTAGGAGTTTCCACTGAATTGTTTTCTGAAAGAGCATTTGATGTATTCTTTATAACCACAAAACATACCAGAATCTGACTTGAAATGAATAAACTAAGTAATTCACAAAGATTTCTTGAAAGTGTTTCTCATAACTTCGAACTGTTATAATTTCAAAAACCAATGGTAATGTTGTGGTAACACAGACTCCACTCTCTGTAGAAAGAGAATCTTGTGTATTGTATGGATGTATCACCTGCCAGTTTCAAAGCCTGTGACCAATAGCTTAAGGTCATGTGGGAGGTGGGACAACCAGGAGGAGGAAGAATTCTGGGAAAGAGATGCAAAAGGATCAGTACAGAGAAGATATGAGTAGAAGGACACTTGGAACCTGAGCACAGGTAATGAGCCATGTGACAAAATGTAAATTAAAATAAATGGGTTACATTAAGTAATGGACAGAGATGAAAAATATGGAAAAGGAGAAAAGCATAAGTCATGATTTTCTCTGACTAACGATGATCATAACCAACAGCATATCATCTGCATAACAGAAATATAATTAATAGTACATATAAACAGGATTTCAGCCCTTGGATTTTTCTGTGGACTAGAGGAAAACAGAACCTGTATATTTTGAATAGGATGTCACAAAGTAGTCAATTTAGAAAGCTTTTATAAAAGGCACTCATCTGCGGTGTATATGCACATGTGCACCCTTTTTTATCAACAGCAGAATTGGATATAAATAGAATATTTCAGGTTCTACAGTGAGACAATGGTTCTCTAAAATAAAAGAGAAGTGTTAGCTTTCACTAACTGATCATCAAGAACCAATTTCAGAATAAGTGATTGCTTATTCAAAAAGTACTAATAAATATATGCAGAATATTTCATATGCTAATTTCAGAACATATTTCAGTCTTATTAGCAAAACAAGTATTGTCCAAAGTATAAATTATGTGTATCCACAAGATATTAAGAAATTAAAATACAATTGCTTATGTAGCTTCTGTATACCCAAATAATTAAAGTAAATATTTGTTGAAGAAATTAAAAAGGTCATAAAATGGTTTGCTCTTGAATAAGCAGCTGTGTAACAGATACTTTTAAAATAATATTGAATTTATTCTTTAAAAAATTATAAAAACAAATTATTCTTCCATAGTTCTTATTCAGCATATCATGGATGTACTGTTTACATGAAGGTTCCCTAGGAATCTTTCCTTGTTTGCAGTAGTTATGAAAGACTAGATCAGTGTTTGGAACACTGTATAATAATGTCATCTGCCTGCTATATATACAGTTATTAGTCAGCTCTGTGGATTTAGATTTGTTTGGTTTTTTTTTGTTTATTGTATTATTGTTTTTGCCATATTTGCTTTTATTTTTTACATTAAAATATTTTCCTAGAGTAAAAAAGCCACTTTATTGATACATATCTAACATAAGAGTATCACATGTATTTAATACAAAAACAGGATGAAAACAACACCATCACTAAAGTCATTGCTATGAATCAATCCCTCAGATCCAATAGTTTTATTCTATCCTATCAACTAAGTTCTTTTGTTGCTCTCAACATTCATTTCACACACAGACAAAATACCATTTCTTTTCTATTTAGAAATACCCACTTCGGGTTTTAAAGATGCATTTGTGTATTTTTCTTCTCTAAAGCACAATGGGATTAGCCAGTGCAGGTGGAGGAATTTTATACAACAAATCTTAAATAATGTAAAAGAAATACCCAAATGGGGCTAGGCCTGGGGCTGGAGAGATGCTCAGCAGTTAAAATGACTGTTCTTGTATAAGACATGTGTAAGGAATTCATGACTTCCAGGGAAGGTCATAACTATGTTTGATTCCAGTTCTAGAGTATCTAATGACTCCTGCTGACTTCCTGTGGTGCACATAGGTATGTATATGCAGACAAAACTTTCATACACATAAAAATTTGAAATTACTAAATTGTCTCTGTGAATGAGCCCTAGAGTAATTTACTCCTAAGCTGCCATTATAAAAGTTAACATGCTTTTCATTTTTTAAAAATTACTCTGGGATTTGTCTTTTTTGAAATTACATAGTTTGCTTTTCTTAATAATGAAATGTCATGCATATTTCTCAATAACATAAATATTTCAGGAAATAAATTCCATGATTATACTTTGATCTCTCGGAAATACACATGTATTCATCATCTGCACATAAGACCTCCCCAGAACCATTTCATTCTCCATGTCCCTGTATTGCCAAGATTCTTTCCATCACAGACTGCCTTAAAGAAATTTCTCTATTCATTTGCAGCTGTGTGTGCTTTTGACATATAGTGGTTGTGTGATTTCATTTAATTAAATATGATTATCTGGACTTGCTATGTACCTCCAACATAGATGGCTCAAGGGACCTTATAGGCATATCTTCATTCTCGTGAAACTGATGAGTATTGTTTTGAATATCTACTACCTTGAAGCTTTTCTTCATAGACTACCACAAAGGTTGCTATGGTATAGTACTGTAAGCTTTTTCAGGTTCCAGCACACAATATAGGTCTAGACAACACATATAGCACCATTTCAGAACATGAATTTGCCTGACAACTCTGATCCTTGGTACTCAGAATTTGTATTAATCATGTGTGACAGGATATAAAGATGTGGACGTGATGACCCACTTTTTTTTCACTCAGGTATACATCTGTCCACAAAAAAATAAGAAGCAAACTAAAGGCTTGTAAGTCTTGTTGTAGCCTGGGCTACCTCAAGTTTGGGGGCCAAAATGTCACTGACTGCTCTGCCAAAAGCCTTGGGGGCTAAATTGTTAGAGCCCACACTGCCCCAAGCTGCTCCAGTCCTCATGTCGGGGTTCAGCAAGAGAGAGAGTGAGAACGGACTCGAAGAATGGAGACTAGACAAAGTATGATTCAATTCCATTTATTCTTCAGTCTCTCTTCCTAGTCCAAGTCCTAAGTCTTGAGTTCCTAGTCCCTAGTTACTAGGCCCTAGTGCCTCTGAGTTCCAAGTTTCCTCTTCCAAGTTCTCTGTCTCGAGTCTCATCCAAGTACAAGTGTCTACTTCTAGTTGCCTTTCCAAGTTAGTCCTCCAAGTTCTAAGTGCCTAATACCTACTAATTTCTTCTGTCTGCCTCTCACCTTTTATATGTCTCACTACTAAGCCATGTCTCTAAGTCACAGCATTAAGTAACGCCCTTAGGTCTTATCTCTAAATCACACCTTAAGTCACACCCTTAAGTCTTGGCTTTAAATCACACCTTTAAGTCTCACACACCCAAGGGAAGATCCTGGGTATCTAAAACAAGATGTTTTAAGAGTGTGCTCAGCTGTTGTAGGTTGTTGTAATCAAGTCTCTTGTCAGGGTCTATGGCTCAAGATGGCTGCACGGATGATAGCCACCTTCTGTCAGCTCCCAACAAATCTAATACTAAAGCTAACACTTCCATCTTAAGAATGACCATTGCTGATTACAAGTAAGCTATAAAGCTTGACAAGTCTAGCATCCCAAGTTTTGAAAATGCAAACATATAGTAAATAAAATTTTATATGTCAACCAATACTTCATGGTCAGGGAGCAAAGGGCAATTTGTACTTTGTGATGACTACAACGTGTTGAACTATAGTATTAATGCTTGATATTGTAATTATTTCATAAGAAATTTTTCCAGACGCATACGTGATTACTATTAAACATATTCTCTTTTGATTATATTACCCTAATGAAATGCCTCTGGCTTTAGAAGGCAAACCTGTTGAAATGAATACTATTGATTTAAATCTCTCAGAATACTATCTTTTATATATTATAACAAAATAATTGCTCTTCTGTACTGCATATGGAGTGCCTGCCCTCTGAACTCACCCTGGGCAGTAGGAAATGAGAGATGTAATACCTCATTTTTATTTGTAATGGGTTAAAGTAACATTTTGATATTCAGACTTCTATGTGTTAATGTTAAGACCCATGGAGTTTTTGAAGTTTATATTCAAAATCTCTGGAAAAAAAAACTGTCTTATTAAGATCTCCCAATTAGCACTATATATTAGCACTATATATATATTTTACAGTATGAGGGTTTTTAAACTATTCAGATGAAAAAATACCAATCCATTCATGCTGTAGAGTGAGATATGGTGATAGAAACAATACAACTATGAATGAAGACAAAGGATCTGACTTGTTCTTCTTTTCCAATGACTCTAACTATGCAAACCCCTGAATTATTTTGTACTCGCTGCTCAATCCTATATGTGAGGAAATGTGTCAACTACAAACAATGCATCAAGTGGCCAGGAGAGGGAGGCATAATATAGGCAATGAGATCTGTTCTAACAGTTTCAGGACTTAAAACAATATTAAGCCAGTGTCCTTTGCACAGATATTTTTTTTTTTAACTCTTGTCCCTGCCTCTTAGAATGTCCTTCACTGCCCTGCGGCATGCTTAACATACACAAGAGGAAATGAAATAGGAAGATGCTGTCTTTATCAGTGATCATTAGAGTACTCATCTAGATTTCAGATAACGTTACTGGGCAAAGCAAAAAAGCAGATGATGGTACATAAATACCCACTTTTTATTCACTATATGGAAATGCTGTGTCATGTGGAATTTTTGATGTTTACATCTGAAAATTAAAAAAATAATGTATTTTCCTCTTTCTGTACTAATTTTTCATGAATTCTTTTAGCCTCAATGGGTGATAATCTTTTGACCTACTCCTGTTGTAACTCAGCTGAAAAAGTGACTATGCAGAGCCTACCAGGGAATTGGAATAATGTGATATGGGAACCAGAAAACAAAACAAAGCAAAATTAAACAAACAAAAACAGGCTCCAATTTTCCACATCAATTATGCTTCCCTGACCATCTCTTGGCCACTAGTTTTATGGCAGTGGATCAGAGACAGACAAATTTCACCTTTGCCATCAACAGCCTCCAATTTGAAGATGTTTCAACTTGCTTCTCTCTACAAGTAAACAGCTTGCCTCCCACATGTATACAGATCAGAATATAAACCACATAATGAAGCAGAAATGTGAGGTTGAGTTGCCCCAGGTTCTTCTTACAGCATCTCTGTTTGACTTAGAGTTTTTCTCAGACTGATGGCATATTATAAGTCTTCAGTTTATAAAACTGATTGAGGTAAAAGGAACATGAGAATCTCTCTTGCATCTGAACTCTCTTTACCTTATTATCAGAATTACAGACCTGACAGTATTTCTCCTGGTTTGATTGACAGTCACCCTCTTTTTGTGAAACTACTCAGAACCAAAGGTATCCTGACCTGGGTAGAAAAAGACCTAAAGACCTGGTGAAACCACTTGAAAGACTTTTTATTTACACCACTTCATTTCATCAAGAAATCTATAAAGAAAATTAACACAGATGTCTGCATAGGGAGTTGAAAAAGCAAGAATGCTGCAATCCCCAGGGACAATATATGGCTGGACTAACGAATAATCTGCAATCAAATTTGTCCAGGTACAAGAACAGTGTAGAATTTCAACTGAAGAAGAAAAGTCTCCTAGTAAGAGAATCTGCATCAATGTTGTACATAAAAAGACAGTTAAAGTTAGTTAGTAATTGAAAAAAATTAATGTATTATTTGCGTGTGTAGCTTTTTATTTAGGGAAAGTTGGAGATGAGTGTTAATCTGAAAGGTGTTGGTTGAGAGTTTTGATAGGGGTGAAATAAAGTTAATAAAATTATCAAAGAACAAATAAAAATATTACAATTAAATCTGAAAAAAGTCCTGAAAATGAAATGTCCTGGATTTTATTATTAACATTTTAAAACATATACCTTTTATAAAATTATGAATTATATGGGTGAGTGCATGTGTGTTTGTGTGTGCATGTTTGTATGTGTGTGTGAGTGTGTGTATGTGAATGCCTGCATATATTCTTTATAACATACCATCTGAATATAAGAGCAAGCTTTTATTTTTGTCTGATTTTGGGTAACCTCATTTTATATTATAGTTTCTACAGCTATCTATTTTCCTGTGAATTCCAAGATTTTATTTTTTTTACAATGAACTAAATCCCTGTGGTGTGTATATGCTATTATTTTGTTGTTGTTCTTTATTCACCTGTGTTAAGGGATATTTATGCTAGCTTCCCATCTTAACTTTAATGAATTTGCAAAAAATAAGCATAGGTGTACAAATATCTAAGTCATAAAGTATAAAGATCTTTTAGCACATGGCCAAATATATTGTGACTCAGTCATAATAAAGTTATATTTTTAATATTTTGAGAAATGTTCACATTTATTTTCATATTTGTTGCAGCCAGAGGTGCCCCACGTTGGGTACCAAAAATGTTGCGGCCCGAACTACCCCATGTTTGGGGAGCCAAAATGTTGGGGACTGCTCTATCAATGTTGGAATCCACACTTCCAAAAGCCTTTGGGGCTAAATTGTTAGAGCCTGAACTGCCCCAGGCTGCTTTGGTCTGCAGGTCAGGGTTTAGCAAGAGAGGGAGTGAGGACAGACTCGAGGAATAGAGACCAGACAGTGTGATTCAATCCCATTTATTCTTCAGTCTCTCTTCTTCTCTCCAAGTCCCTGGTTTCCAGTACCAAGTTGCTAGTCTCCTTTCCATTCACTAGTCCTTTTCCAAGTGTCTAGTTCCTAGTTGCTTTCTTCTGGTCTCAAGTCTCAAGTGCCAAGTATCTACTTCTCTTTCCAAGTCTCCAGTATCTAATGTCTAAGTTCAAGTTCTTCCTCCAAGTGCCAAGTGCCTAATACCGAATTCCAAGTTCTTCCTCCAAGTGCCAAGTGCCTAATAATTTAATAATCTTTTTGTCTGCCTCTCACCTTTTATATGTCTCACTTCTAAGCCTCGCCTCTAAGTCATGCCCTTAAGTCATGCCCTTAAGTCATGCCCTTAGGTTTTATCTCTAAATCACACCTTAAGTCATGAAATTAAGTCTTGGCTCTAAATCACACCTTTAAGTCTCACACACCCAAGGGAAGATCCTGGGAATCTAAAACAAGATGTTATCAGAGTGTGCTCAGCTGTTGTAGGCTGTTGTAATCAAGTCTTTTGTCAGGGTATATGGCTCAAGATGGCTGCACAGATGATTGCTGCCATCTGTTGGCTCTCCAGAATATTGACTGTACTAGGTTGCTTTGTAACCTGCTGTAAATAAGAGCTTGTCTTTCCCTAATTCTACATCAACATGTGTGATAATTCTTGATGGTAGTTATTTTAAATTGCATTTCCATAATGACAATGAATGATGAACACATAAAAATACTTTTATGCTATTAGCACATAAAATCTAATTTTTAAAAATTTATTTTATTTATTTGTGTGCATGCTTGTGTTTTTTTGTGAATACATACCATGTGTGGGAAGATATCCATAAATGCCAGAATACAGTATTGAATTTCATCTCTTGAAGCTGGCAATTCAGTTGATTATAACCCCCCTTATATGTGTGCTAAGAACCACACTCAGAATTTCTGGAGCAGTAGCAAATGCTCTTGATTACTGACCATAACAATTGTCCAAAGTTACAAAGCTATGTTATAAGATGTAATATTTCAGTAACTGATTTTATAATTTCATGCATACAACTTGTAATTTTTTTATGAATTTGTTTTTCATTTTATTTATTTATTTATATTCAATAGTATTTTTAGTTTAAATTCCAAATGTTGCCAACCTTCCTGGTCCCCTGTCTGAGAGTCCTCCACATTATCACTCCTACCCTTTGTCTCTGAGAGGGTGCTGCTATCACTCATACCACCCATCCAAATCCCTACCCCACTCTTTCCATTTTTCTTCCATGGGGCATCAAGTCTCTATAAAGTTAGGCATGTTTTCTGCCACTGAGACCAGAAAAATGCAGTCCTCTAGTACATCCATGAAGGTGGCCATAATCTAGCACATGTAAGTTCTTTAGATGGTGGCTTAGTCTCTGGGAGCTCCCAGATGTCTGGGTTAGTTGACACTGTTGGCATTTATATGGGGTTGCCATCTCGTTCACCTCCTTTGATTCTTACATTGCCATAGAGGTGGAGGACATTGGCCAAATTTTTGGTTGTAAGTATCTGCATCTGTCTGAGTCAGCTGCTGTTAGAGCCTCTCAGTAACCATGCTAGGTTACTGTTGGCAAGTAAAACATAGCACCAGTAATAGTGACAGGGTTTGGTGTCTGCCAATGGGATGGATCTCAAGTTCTTTGTATATAAATAGATCACTGGATGGCCTTTTGTTCAATGTCTGATTCATTCTTGTGCCAGATATGCTGAGTCAAGAAGGGTCTTATGAGACATATTGAGACTTTTTGCCATGAACTTAAAAATGTGGACAGCAAGAAAAAAAATAGGACAAGAAAACAGATAGCTTAACTACAGGTCTTCATCTCTCTCTACTTTTCAAAATACAATCAACCAGTCTTATCTCCATCTCTGTTGCAGCCCACAAATTGAGGCCTTCCTTCCTTCTCTGCCTGCATCTCTAGAGGTTCATACAGAACTTTTCCTATAACCACCTTATCCCATTTATCCTGATATTGGAGCCCTGAGTAAACATAGGTGTTTGATAGGTACCTTCCAGCAAAGCCTGCCTGGGAAGCAAATAGATGGGTGAAGCAGTTAGGCTAACTGCAGATCTTTACTCTTTCTTCCCTTCAAAATATAGAATCTCCAAGTTTTATTCCAGGCTCTGTAGCTATTGTGGCCCCTCCTCACTTTGTTTCTATTCTCAGGCCTCTAAATGGATTTTGGCAGAATATTATTTATTCTTTCTGCCTGTGGTTACCTTTTCTCTTTCCTTCCTAGCCAATCTCCATTTTTAAGTGTCAGCTCAAAATACTTTGAAGACATTTTTGATGTCTTCAAAAAACCCCAGTTTTGATGTCTTCAAAAACCCAGTGACCACATCAATAAGGATCTCAAAAGATTTCACACAAGGAAATACACAGCTACCATGCTATTTAGAGCCAGAAAGGAAAACTAAAACCAAGATATAAAGCATATACTCAATACAGACAAGACCAGATATCAGCAACTAGAGTTACAACTTTCCAAATCCCAAATACCTAGGCACTAGCTTAAAAACACATTCATTAACAGCCAGGACAACATGTCTCCACTAGATAACAGCAACCATGCCATAGGAGGCCATTGGTATTGTAACATGGCTGAAGCACACATCATAAATCTCCAAATAGCCTTTATAATATATAACAGAGTTCCTTAAAGAAGCAATGAATAAATCCCTTAAAGAAATCCATAAAAACAAATATAAACAGTGGAAAAAAATGAACAAAACAGTTGACAAACCAGAAAGTAGAACTAGAATCAGTGAAGAAAACTCAAATTGAGGGAATTATAGAAATGAAAAATATGGAAACTTGAACCTCAGAGACCAGACTTACCAACAAACTACAAGAGATGGACGAGAAAAGTCTATGGTCTTTAAAACATGATACAAAAAATTGACACCCCAGTCAAAGACTTTTTAAATACAAAACAATCATGTACAAAGCATCCACAAAATGTGGAACACGCTGAAAAGGCAAAATTTATAATTAATAGGGATAGAGAAATGAGAAGAAACTTAGATAGCATACATATCTTCAAGCAAATTCTAAGGAAAAAACAAAATGTTCCAAATCTAAAAAAGGAGGTGCCTATCAAGGTACAAGAAAAATGTGTAACACAAAATAGATTGAATGAGAAAAGAAGTTCCTCTTGGTATATAAAAGTCAAAGCATGAAATATACAGAACATAGAACACTGAAAGGTACAACAACAACAAAAAAACACTAAGTAACATAATGCAAGACCTATTAAAGTGGTACTTTACATCCCTGTGGAGATTCTAAAAGCCAGAAGAGCCTGGACATATATTCTACAGACTTCACAATGTCATAGATGTCAACATAAAATCCTATACCCAGAAAAAAATTTCAATTACAGTTGATGGAGAAAATGGGACAATCTATTACAAAATCAAATATATACTATATTTATCTATATATCCAGACATACAGAAGTTGCTAACAGAAAAGTTTCAATCCAAAGAGGATAATTATAAGCATGAAAGCAAAGAAATAAGCATCACAGACCAGTAAAAATAAAAGAAGGGAGACACATGCATACACATACCATGACCTCCACCACTACCACAAAAGCAAAAAATAAATAAAATATGAGAAATTATGAAACATTGCTCACTGATAGTAATATCTCAATATCAATATTCTCAATCTCTCAATAAAAATCACAGAGTAACATACTAGATTAGAAAACAGGATCGATCCGTCTATCATCCAATGAATATAACTTAACATTAAAAATTGACATTACCTCAGGGTAAAATATTTTAAAAAAATGTTCTAAGCAAAGGCACCAAGGAAGAATATGGTATTGTTAATTAAATATCTGACAAAAATAGACTATAACCAGAACTAATTAAAAGATATTGGGAAGAACACTTCATACTCATCAGAAAAAAATCCTCCACGAGGATATTGAATTTCTCAACATCTATATACCTATCTCGAGGACATCCAAGTTCATAAAAGAAACACTACTATAGCTTAAGTCACATATTACCCTTCACTCCCTTAGAGTCTGAGATTTCAATATCTCACTTTTACCAGTTGATGGATCATACAGACAAAAATTAAACAGAGAAATACTGGAGCTAAGATATATGCAAAAGCAAATGGACCTAACAGATATTTACAAAACTTTTCACCCAAATCCACACATATATAAGTATGCCTTCTGCTGGGCCCTCATAGAATTTTTTTCAAAACCGATGACATATATGCATACCAAAAATATCTCAACATATACAATATATTTGAAATAGCTCCTTGCATTTCTGTATAACACTAATTAGAACTGGATATCAAAACAAATGAAACAAGAAAAAATTTACAAATTCATAGAAATTTAACAATTCAGAATAGAGTGAAAAATGGTTCAAGGAAGAAATTAACAACTCTCTAGAATTGATTGAAAATATATACATGACATATTCAAACCTTCCAGACAAAATGAAAGACATTCTAAGAAGCAAGTTCATTACAATGTCAACATCAAAAAATAATTGGAGAGATTATATACAAGTAACTTAACAGCACATCTGAACACTCTAGAACAAAATGAAAAAATAAAACTTGCCCCCAAAAGGAGATGCCAAGAAATAATCAAATTAAGAGCTGAAATGAATAAAATAGATCAAATAAAGCAAGCAAAAAAAATACAAGAATTAATGGAACAAAGAGTTTATTCTTTGAGTAAAATCACTAAAAATGACAAACACTAAATCACTAAAAGCTAGAGAGAGAGTATCCAAATTAAGAAAATTAGAAATAAAAAAATGGGAACATAAAAGCCAACACAAAGGAAGTGTAGAGATTAACAAGACAATACTTTAAAATCTGTTATCTAATAATTAGACTACTTAGGGGCAATGATTAATTTTATCAATACATAAAACTTACCAAAACTAGACCAAAGCAGATAATCAATTTAACTAATATAAATAGAGGCATAACTAAAACCCTTTCAACCTATTCTCCCACACCCAGAAAATAATTCACTTCACTCAGATGAAGTGAAGACTTCTACCAGACTTTCAAGGAGAAGTTACTTTCAATACTCCTTAAATTATTCCAATAATTAGAAAAAGAAGGAACATTCCCCAACATTAATTAATTAATTAGTTAATTAATTAATTTATACTCCAGACCTCAGTCCACCCTCTGACCATTCCACATTCTATGTCTCCTCTCCACCCTACTCTCTCCACAGGATGTCCCACTCCCTACTTCACCAGACCTCTAAACTCCATGGGACCTCGAGTCTTTTGAGAGTTAGGTGCATCTTCTCTGACTGAATCCAGACCTGTCAGTTCTCTGCTGTATATTTTGGGGTCCTTCTTTCAGCTGGTGTATGCTGCATGGTTGGTAGTTCAGTGTCTGAGAGATCTTGGGGGGGGGCAAGTTAATTGAGACTGCTGATCCTACTACCTTTCAGCCTCCTCCAACCTTTCCCCAATACAACCACAGGCACCAGCAGCTTCTGTCCATTTGGTGCAATTATCTTCATTTGACTCTTTTAGCTGCTTGTTGGTCTTTAAGAGGGCAGTCATGATAATCCCCTTTTTGTGAGCACTACATAGCCTCAGTAATAATGTCAGGCACTGGGGACTCCCCTTCAGCTGGATCCCACTTTTGGCCTGTCAGTGGACCTTCTTTTCCTCAGGATTCTCTCCTTTTCCATCCCTGCAGTTCTTTCAGGCAGGAACAATTATGGGTCATAGTTTTGACTATGGGTTGGCCACTCCCTTTCTCACTTGAGGCCTTTTCTTTTGGCTGGAGGTGGGCTCTATAAGTTCCCCTTCCCTATTGTTGGGCATTTTATCTAAGGTACCTACCTCCCTTTGAGTCCTGAGAGTCTTTCACCCCCCAGGTCTCTGGTGCATTCTAGAGTGTCAGCCCCACAACCTCCCACCTCCTGAGGTTACCTGTTTCCATTCTTTCTGCGGGATGCCATAGTTATCATGATTCCCAAGCAATATAAAAACCAAACAAAGAAAATTACAGAATAATTGCACTTATGAAGAAAGACGGGAAAATTCTCAGTACAGTTTTTGCAAACTGACTTTAAGTGTTCATCTAAAATGCGATTCACCAAGATCATGTAGAATTTATACCAGAGAAGCAAGTGTGGTTCAATATATGAAAATCAATAAATGTAATTATTCATATAAGCAAACTAAAAGTCAAAACACGTAATCATCTCATGAGCTATAGAGAATGCTCTCTACAAAATCTAACATCACTTCATGATAAAAGGTTTGGAATGATTAGTAATACCATGGGCATTTTTCAACATTAAAAATAAAAGAAACAGAATAGATGTTATAGATTGGCTCAGTGAGGGGAACTAGATCAGGAGGTTCAAGTGGAGAGGGCATAGGAATATGAGAATAAGGGAGGGCATATATACAGAGAGAAATGGAAGAGAGAGCCAAAACTAAGACTCAATGAGAGGTAATATGGAAAACTAATACAATGCAATCTTCCAAAAATATACACATATGAAGGCAATATAAATGAAAGTAACAACATATGAGAAACACAGATCCCAGCTGGTCATTTGTGGTCATCAAATGAAACTTCCTGTACTGGGATTGGGTTATATCTAGTTGACTCATTGAACAAAGGCGTGAAATGGGAACTATCAATCAACCTACATTGTTGCCAAGATGGTAGATTGTTATCCAAAAACACGCATAGCAAAACCCCATTTCTGAAGATAGCACCTACACAATCCTTGCATATGGATGTGTTGAGCTGGTGCACCTTCCTCTATATTCTAGTGTCTTTGAACATAAAGGTACTCTTCAGTGAACAAAAGAGAAAGGTAAACACCAACCCCAGACTCATACTCTTTGATCCAGAATGCTTTCTGCATGTGAAATATGCTAGTTCAATGATGGCACAAAATACATGAGAGTAACCAACTTAAATTTGATTTTCCTGAAGGCCTACTCTATGAGTTGGTACCTGTACACAATGCTGTTTTAGTGCCAAAAAACCAGAGTCTAGATAGCCTGAAAACCTAAAGTAAAATTATATACTGAAGTTCTAAATCAATTAATCAATCAAGCAAACAAGCAAGCAAGCAAACAAAAAACTACCAATAAAATTTCTTCTGTCATTTTGTTCTACTCATAGATAAATGCTTTGCTCAGCTATCATGAGGGAATCTCTTTTCTGCAGCAGATGAGATCACATAAAGGGGCCCACAGCCAGACATTCCACAGAAAATGAGAGACCATGGACACTCAGCTCTAAATGGGATGTCTCCATTAAATCCTTCTCTATAAGTGTTAGAGTACCCTGTGGAAGAGTAAGTGAAAAGTTTCTAGGACTCAGAGATGATAGAGGACCCCAAGAAAAAATCCAATATTAACATGATTGACATCAAATAAACTCATAGTGAATGAAGCACCATGCACAGGGACAGAATGGGGTTTGCCCCATTGGTGTCCAAGAGCTAAAAGACATAACCCCTATTTCTAAACAGAGTTTGTCTCCTATTAATAACCATTTCTGAATGAAAATTTAGTTTCATGGGAGACAAATTTCTTTTTTGGGTAGGTTAGATGCATACCATCAGATGGACAACAGAAAATTAACTCAAAGTATGTTTGGAGTATCTTTGACTCATAATATCATGCCACTCTTCACTTTAAATAATTTTATCCAGTCTTTATAATTTAAATTTATTATTATTTATACATGTTATTCATTTCTGCTTTTAGTTTACAAGTCATATGTATATTACAAGCTTCCCCCTCAGTGTTTCTATAGCATTTGAATATGTGAGGAAGTATATCTGCTTCTTGTGCTTTCTCTTTGGCTCTTTTTCTTTTGTTTGATTTGGCTAATATTGCTTTGTTGGTTTTTGTTTTATCTTGTTATATTTATTTCATTTTATTATTATATACTATTATAAATATTTATTGCAAAGAAGGCTGTATATATTTTGTAATTATATACAGAAAGTGAGTTGATCTAGTGGGAAGGTGTCATGAGGAGGACCTGGGAGAAATTAAAGGAAGGGAAACCATAATTAGAATATATTATGTAAGAAAAAAAATCAATTTTCAGTGAAACAAAAAAGGAAAGAAAGAAAGAAAGAAAGAAAGAAAGAAAGAAAGAAAGAAAGAAGGAAAGAAAGAAGTACAAAAGATATAACAAACTAAAGAGAAAAGAGAGACAGTCAGAAAGACAAAAGAGAGTAAAGGAAGAAAGGAAAGAAAGAAAAAAGAAAGAAGATGTTGCACATGATACTTTAATTTGTTTATGTTGTTTGTGTTTTGATTGCTGATGAATCACATACATTAATATTCTATGCATGCTGTTTCAGTTCATAGTCTTCTTTTACTAATAATTAATGCATGATAATTGCACACATCTGCTCCTTATATTCATTGCCTGCATGAAGCCAGTCTCCAGATATTCCATTATCCCCAAAGACTCTTCCTAAATATGTTCATCAAATATGATTTACTAGTTTGATTGTTTTTCCTTTTGGGTTTAGTAGAATAATCATAAAATATTTAACCATCCCCTTTCTCAACTTCTTATCCTGACTCTGCACAAACCTTTCTTACCAAAGTATCTGGCTATTTACTTCCCTGTCATATGTGTTCTACTGTAATCCCTCCAAAGATCACCAAAAGTGGGAGTCCCATCTCAGCTTCTTACAGCAATATATAGTCCCTGTTAAACAGCAAAGTTACAATTCACACTTGTGGGAAGAATGTGGCAAATATATATGAAGGAATAGAATGATTTAGTCATTAAACTCTTTCTGGGATCATACATTTTCTAAAGTTTTCATAATTTTATAGGTCTTCATACCTAGATAAATTCCATTGAACCAATGTGCTACATTTCAATTTTCCATTTATCTTGTGCTATATATCTAAATTGATTCCATTTTCTAGCTATTGTTATTTGAGCTTCAAAATTAATAGATATACTTTTATGTCTGTGGTAGACTATAGAATCCTTTAGGTATACCAACATGAATGGCATAACCGGGTAATGTAGTAATATCTGTAGCTGTTGTAGAAAACTGCACAGTGATTTCACAGTTACTGCATTCCCACATTCAGTGAACTGGGACTCTTCTTTACTCCTATCCTCATTTCTCAAGAGTCTATGTTGCAGTTATTGAAGCTTTTCTAAAGCTCAGACCTAGTTTTTATATGATACATATGATCTACCTTAATTATATGGCCTAAGCAACAAAAAACAGTGGTTTCAAGTGAAACTTATAGAAATTTCTCTCCTGACCTTGACTGTCTTACAATTGTGATCTTTTAAGCAGTATTAAAAACATGTACAATGTAAAAAATTCATTTAAACATTCTAGAAATACTTCTTTGATACTCTTCTCACTCTTGTTAGAAAGACATGCAATGTGCGAAAAATATTTTAATATCTCAACCTCTGAAATCCTTCTCTAGTCTGGAAGACTGTAAACATTTAGAAAGGACTTTATTTCTTCTTCTTGAGAAATATGTCTCCATAAAACATCTAGAATTTTTTACTTCTTTTAATGAAATTTTAATATTGTGATATCACTTTAGTTTTATACATTGTTTGACTTCTTTGAATGTTCAGATGCTTTTAGATGCTTCAACCAACCCAAAGGGTAAAAACCATCAAGGTATAGATCCCTAGGTGGGGCAGTCTCTGGATGACCTTTTCTTCAGTCTTTGCTCCACACTTTGTCTCTCTATTTCCTACTGTGAGTGTTTTGAACCATGTTCTAAGAAGTACAGAAGCATCCATACTTTGGTCTTCCTTCTTCTGGAGCTTCATGTGGTCTGTTTATTGTATCTAGGATACTCCAAGTGTTTGGACTAACATTCACTTATCAGTGAGTGCATGTGTGTTCTTCTGTTGTTGGCTTACCTCACTCAGGAATTCAGGATAATATTTTTTAGTTTCATTCATTTGCCTAAGAATTTCATGAAGTCATCGAGCTGTGGTGGCACACGCCTTTAATCCCAGCACTTGGGTGGCAGAAGCAGGTGGATTTCTGAGTTCCAGGCCAGCCTGGCCTACAGAGTGAGTTCCAGAACAGCCAGGGCTACACAGAGAAACCCTGTCTCAAAAAAACAAAAAAAAAAAAAAAAAAAAAAAAAAAAAAAAAAAAAAAAGAATTTCATGAAGTCATTGTTTTTTATAGCTGGGTAGTACTCCATTGTTTAAATGTACCACATTTCCTGTATCCAATCCTCTGTTGAAGAACATCTGGATTCTTTACAGTTTCTGGCTATTATAAATAAGGTTGCTATGAACATAGTGGAGCATATGCCCTTGTTATATGTTGGAACATCTTTTGTATGTATGCCCAGAAATGGTATAGCTGGGTCCTTAGGTAATGCTATATCCAATTTTCTGAGGAACCACCAGACTGATTTCCAGAGTTGTTGTACCAGCTTGCAATCCCACCAACAAGGGAGAAGTGTTTCTCTTTCTCCACATTCTTGTCACAGTCTGCTGTCACCTGAGTTTTTAACCTTAACCATGCTGACTGGTCTGAGGTGAAGTCTCAGGGTGGTTTTGATTTGCATTTCCCTGATGACTAAGGATGTTGAACTTTTTTTAGGTGCTTCTCATCATTCGATATTCCTCAGTTGAGAATTCCTTGTTTAGCTTTGTACCATATTATTTAATAGGGTTATTTGATTCTCTGGAGTCAAATTTCTGGAGTTCTTTGTATATATTGAATATTGACCCTCTAGCTGATGTAGGATTAGTAAAGATCTCTCCCCAAGCTAGTGGTTGCTCTTTTGTCCTATTGACTGTTTTTTGCCTTACAGAATCTTTGCAATTTTATGAGGTCCCATTTGTCAATTCTTGATGTTAGTGAATAAGACATTGGTGTTCTGTTCATCAAGTTTTCCCCTGTACCCATGTGTTTCAGGCTCTTCCCCACTTTCTCTTCTACTAGTTTCAGTGTATCTTGTTTTATGTGGAGGTCCTTGATCCACTTGGACTTGAGCTTTTTTTTCAAGAAGATAAGAATGAATCAATTTGCATTCTTCTGCATACTGAATTCCCTACCCGTTGAACCACCAGCATTTGTTAAAAATGCTGTCTTTTTTTCACTGGATGGTTTTAAGTCCTTTGCCAAAGATCAAGTGCCTATAGGCAGGAGTGGGTGAGTTGGTGTAGAAACATCCTCATCGAAGCAGGAGGAGGGAGGGAATTCCAGTGGGGGAATGTAGGAAAGGGGATAACATTTGAAATGTAAATAAAGAAAATACCTAAGGGTAAAAAAGAAAAAAAAAAGAGAAACATTAAGAAAACAACATAAGCTTAGAATAAAATCACGGATAAAAGATGATCTTCATTTTAAACTACTAAATGTATCCCTTAGATTATGCTAATTATGTAACCATGTAAGTAAAAACCAAGTCTATTCTAAGTCTCAACATATCTTCAGGTAATCAGCAAAGGGATAAACATCCTAAGAAGGCACTAGGAGCCTGCTCTTCTGACCAGGTTTTATTACAAACCTTATGAAGTCAGTATGATTTGCATAAGTACTTCTTTCTTTCAGTGCTCCTGCCTCTTAGAGTATTATAAGAAGTTCTTTCTCAGAGCTATATCATGATCCACACAAACTCCGGGAAAGTTCGAAGATGGTGTCCCTACCTCAGGTCCTTGGACTTCTGCTATTCTGGATTTCAGGTATAACTCTTTAGACATGGCAATAAAGTGGAAATATTATTTAAATATGAAATTTTCCTGCTTTATTCAGAAGCCAGCAACACATGTGATTTGGCTTCCTGATTAAATAAATTGATACAATGTAAACCTTTTATTTTTCTAAGTAGTGTAGGAGTGACTTTCATATTTAATGTTGTGTCCTACTAATATTTTTTTTTTATTTTTCCAGCCTCCAGAGGTGACATTGTAATGACTCAGTCTCCAGCCACCCTGTCTGTGACTCCAGGAGATAGTGTCAGTCTCTCCTGCAGGGCCAGCCAGGGTATTAGCAACAACCTACACTGGTATCAGCAAAAATCACATGGATCTCCAAGGCTTCTCATCAAGTATGCTTCCCAGACCGAGTCTGGGATCCCCTCCAGGTTCAGTGGCAGTGGATCAGGGACAGATTTCACTCTCAGCATCAACAGTGTGGACCCAGAAGATTTTGGAATTTATTACTGTCAACAAAGTAACAGCTGGCCTCTCACAGTGATACAGACCATAGCAAAAACCACTAGGAAAGCAGAAGTGCGAGATTGGGCTGTTTTAGCTATTTCTGTTAGTTCCTCAACCTTCTTCAAAGTGTTTCACAGATGCAGCTGTTATGAATTTACAGAAATATATGGGATTAAGAAGTTCCACAGTTCTGTTTGACTTTGGATTTTTTTTTCATTATATTTTAGCAAAAGAATACATAGCCTACAGTTGTCCTTGTGTAATCAGACAATCCTCTTCCAGTGTTCTGCAACCAATGAAAATTTTATCCTGGATGGATAGAAAAAAATGATTGATTATTCCATGCCCTTATAATTGTTGAAAATTCAGATGAGTCATTGTCTGAACTCATAGCAAATAGTTTACTCCTGTTCCCCAATGACTAGAGAGCTTAGACACAGAGATTCATGACTCTAGTGCAAAGTTCCATATGCATATTTTATAGTAGGTGAACAGCCCTTGAAGATAAAGATTTTTTCATATTTATGTATTTATATAAATTGTTTAATTGAATTTGGAAAAATTGCAAATTTCTAGATGAGATGTTTACATCTACTACTCTACTGACAAAAAAAAAAAAAAAATCAGAGATTGAAACAACAAAACTATGTTTGTCAACTGAAATTTCCAGAAATCTCTGGATTTATTTCAGAAGAGTAACAAAATGAAGGTCAAAATGGAATCATGGATGATATCTTAGCATTTTGATTCACCTCTGCATCCATAAAATTTTATGAAAATAGAAGAAGATGTAAGGTTAGCATTTTATTTGAAAAAAAATCAGTGAAATATTTGTAGGTGCCAGAAGAGAGGTTTTGAAAAGAAAAATAATTATGGTGATAATGTTCACTAAGTATGAAAATAAATCTAACATATGTCTTGATGATTTAACAAGTAGAAAGAACATTGCAAAAAACAAACTTCAAACCTTTAATAAGATGGCCTTCATCAAGGATTGTATATAATAGGGTAGGGATTACTAGTAAAACAATAGTTCTATAAACGTGATTAAGAATCTAAAATTTGATTGAGTGTGTTAGTTATGTTTCTAAACACAGCATTTCTGATTTGGAGACCAGGTTATCTCAAAGAGTTTAAATCAACTCTGGTTTACACAGTAAGATCCAGGGCAGTCATACCCATGACATGGAAAACAAAGACAAATTTGGATACTGTCTCTGTGCCTTCTGGTTACTCTGGCTAAGGATTTATCTATCTTGTTGATTTTCTCGAAGAACACGGAGAACCAAATAACCCTATTAAAATAATCAGGTACAGAGCTAAATAAAGAATTCTCAACTGAGGAATATCAAGTGGCCAAAAAGCACTTAAGGAATTGTTCAACATCTTTAGTCATCAGAGAAATACAAATCAAAACAACCCTGAGATTCCACCTCATACTAGTCAGGTGACAGCAGTCGCTGGTGAGGATGTGGAGAAAGAGGCACACTCCTCCATTGTTGGTAGGATTGCAAGCTGGTACAAACAATTTGGAAATCAGTTTTGCAGTTCCACAGAAAATTAGACATACTAGTACCTGAAGATTCAGCTATACCAGTCCTGGACATATACCCAGAAGATGCTCTAACATATAAGTGCATATACGCCATTTTGTTCATAGCATTTTTATTTATAATAGCCAGAAGCTGGAAAGAACCCAGATGTCCTTCACAGAGGAATTGATACAGAAAATGGATATAGAATTACACAATGGAGTACTACCCAGCTATAAAATACAATAACTTCATAAAATTCTTAGGCAAATGATGGAACTAGAACATATCATCCTAAGTGAAGAAACCCAGTCACAAAAGAACACATATGGTATACACTCACTGATAAGTAGATATCTGCCCAAAAGCTTGGAATACCCAGGATACAATTCACAAATCAAATGAAGCTTAAGAAGTAGAAAGGCCAAAGTGTGAATGCTTTAGTCCTCTTAGAAGGTGGAACAAAATACTCTTGGGAGATAAAGAGTGTGTGGCACTTGGGAGGAAGAAAAGAAGGTGAGGGGAAAGGGGGGCAAAATCAGTTATGAGAGGAGATTGCAATGATATACAGAGAACTTGATCATTGGTGAGTAAAAATGATGGATGGAGAACTGAGGGTATCAACCAGCAATCCCAGATGCCAGGAAAGCAAGAGGCTTCAAGAACTCAATGAGGATGAGATTACCTGAAATGGCCAACAAAGGGTGGGAGAACATGTAGAGACCATATCCAGAGGTTAGAAAAAGCCCCTAGTTGGAGAGGGGGCCATCCACTCACCTCCTTATTTTTAACCCAGATTGGTCCCTTTCTAAAGGAAATATAGGAACAAAGTGTGGAGCAGAGACTAAAGGAAACACCATCCAGAGACTGTCCCACCTGGGGAATCATTCCATATACAGACATCAAACCCAGACATATTTTATGCTTTGAGACAGGGTCTTCTGCTAAATGCAGAATTTTCTATTGTCTAGAATAGCTCATCAGAGATACACTTTGATGTATCTTTTCTTCATGCTCAAGTGCTGGAGTTATAGACAAGTGTAGCTAAACCTTGGTTTTATGTGAATGTTGAAAATTTAACTCTAGTTCCATTTATTAATGGCAAATATTTTACAGAGACATCTTCCTTTCCTCAAAACTAATTTAATAAAAATAAAAAAGACCAGAGAAGCACCTAAAGAAATGTTCAACATCCTTAGTCATCTGTGAAATGCAAAAAAAAAAAAAAAAAAATCCTCTGAGATTCCACCTCACACACACCAGTCAGAATGGCTAAGGACAAAAACCCAGGTGACAGCAAATGCTAGTGAGGATGTGGAGAAAGAGAAATAATCTCATTGTTGTTGGGATTGCAAACTAGTACAACCACTCTGGAAATCAGTCTGGCAGTTCCTCAGAAAATTGAACATTGTATTACCTGAGGACTCAGCTATACCACTCCTGGGCATATACCCAAAAGATTCTCAAACATATAACAAGGGCACATGCTTTGTTATGTTCATAGCAACTTTATTTATAATAGCCAAAGCTAGAAAGAACCCAGATGTCCTTCACAGAGGAATGGATACAGAAAACATAGTACATTTACACAATGGAATACTACCCAGCTATAAAAAAAAAAACAAAACAATGACTTCATGAAATTCTTAGGCAAATGATAGAACTAGAAAATATCATCCTGAGTGAGGTATCCCAGTGACAAAAGAACACATATGGTATGCACTCACTGATAAGTGAATATTAGCCCGAATGCTTGGAATACCCAAGATACAATTCACAGATCAAATGAAGCTCAAGAAGACAAAAAGTCAAAGTGTAGATGCTTCTGTCTTTCTTAGAAAGGGGAACAAAATAGTCAATGTAAAAACTACACAGACAAAGTATGGAACAGAGACTGAAGGAAAGATCATCCAAAGACTACCCTACTTAGGGATCCAGTTCACATACATTCACCAAACCCAGATACTATTGTGGATGCCTAGAAATGCACTCTGACAGGATCCTGATATAGTTGTTTCCCTAGAGGGTCTGGTAGAACCTATTAAATACAGAGGCAGATGCTTGCAGCCAACCTTTGGACTGAGCACAGGGTCTCCAATGGAGAAGTTAGAGAGAAAGAACTAAAGAAGCTGAAAGGGTTTGCAACCCTATAGAAAGAACAAAAAATATCAACCAACCAGACACCCCTGAGCTCCGAGGAACTAAACCCCCAACCAAATAGTACACATGGAATGACCCATGGCTCCAGATGCATGTGTAGCAGAGGATAGCCTTGTTAGGCATCAATGGAAGAAGAAGCCCTAAGTCCTGTGATTGCTCGATGC
Source organism: Arvicanthis niloticus (assembly GCF_011762505.2). Lineage (NCBI taxonomy): Eukaryota > Metazoa > Chordata > Mammalia > Rodentia > Muridae > Arvicanthis > Arvicanthis niloticus. The sequence goes on along the minus strand of NC_047666.1, from coordinate 9,353,187 downwards.
CCTAGTGTAGGGGAATTTGAAGACAAGTAGGCAGGAGGGGGTGGATAGGTGGGGGAACACCCTCATAAAAACAGGTGGAGGGGAGTTTGAGTAGGGATTTTCTGGAGAGGAAACAGGGAAAGGGGATAACATTTTAAATGTAAATAAAGAAAATATCCAACAAAAATTTGAAAAAGCAGTCTTCACCCTCAGTATGAGTCATTTGATGTTAATTACAATACCAAGGAATAATAAATTTCATTTATTTAATGTCATTTACTGTCATACATTAATCAATGAAGTATTTCTTACATTGTAGGCATTGTGAATATGTTCTAGTACTGACACTATATTTTCTTTAAACATATCTTTCACAAAATTTTTCTATGTGTTTATATTTGGAGACAATGCATACCTCGATAATATATTTTATGTGATTTTTAAGCATGTATTTTAAGATGTGACATTTTGTGTTTGATTCTATGGTTATGCAAACTCATCAATTTTATGTATCTTTTCTATTTTATTCTTCACATTCTTCATCATGTAATTTTTGAATACAACTTAAAAAGTTGTTCCATTACTATTTAAATATAGAAAATCTAACACATAAATGCTCTTCTTGTTTTCGACTCATTTCTTGAAAACAAATTGGTTATCATTGTTTTCAAGAAATGAGTCGAAAACAAGTTGGTTGAATTTTCTCACCTCAAATATCCCTAATAACAAAGGAATCATATTCTCTTATGCAAATGTAGCACATTTCCACAATCTATCCATCTATTGGTGAGGATCTAGGCCCTTACCATTTCTAAATAGTATGAATACAGCAAAAATGACCAGGATGAGCTAGTGGTTTGCAGTAGTTTGTAGAATCCTTGGGGTATAAAGTAGTATAGCTGGATCTTGACATAGTTCCTCCTATTTTTTCTGAGCAACCTCCACACAGATTTTCATAATGCTGTGTTTGTACTTCTACCAGTTGTTTCCCTTTTCCCACATCCTCATCAGCATGAGCATTTGCTTTACTGTTCTTGGCTTTTCTGACATCCTGACTTGTATAAGAGTAAAAAAAAAAAACACTGAAAGTGGAAGTGGGCAGGAATTTCTATCCCTAACCAAGAAACTATCTGCAATGAACACCAGCGTGTAAAGGAAAATACATTTTCTCTAATGGAGTCTGGCTGGGTATATGAAGCAAACTTAAGGTTAGGCCTCATTCACATAGATGCCTAGCAAAAATGAACTCAGTGGTATTGTTGTATGCTTTTAACCTCATATTGCTTTGTTTAGTAATTTGTTATATTACAGGTCTTTTTCTTATATATTATTGTCTTAGGTTTTGTGTTTTTATGTGTTTTTGTGTGGGAATGTTTTCTATGTCATTTTGGTGTTTTTTTTTTTTTTTTGAAATTCAAGGTTTTTAGGGTTTTTTGAGGTATTTTTTATTGTTGCTTTTAGGTTTTTAATTGTGTTCTTTTGTTTCTGTGTTGTTATTGCCTGTTTTGTTTTCCAAAGGAGAGGATAAAAAGAAGGGCATGAGCTTGGACATATGGGGAGATAGGTAGGATGTGAAAGGCATTGGGGCATAGAAACATAATGAGATTTAATTGTCTAAAATGTTTTACAATAGACATATTAAAATATAAATAAAATTCAAAGCATAAACAGAAGGAAATGTTTCTTTACTGTAATATTTCTTTACTGTAAACATTTCTTTACTGTATTTTCCTATCAAAATTCTGTGTTTCCTAACCAAAAACATGAGTAGATTTACTTGATCCTCTTAACTGTTAATGACTATCATGGGTATGGCAAATGTTAACTTTTTTGATTAGGTACATGCCCTACAATACCGTGATGTCATTTATTCTAGCAAGTACTTCATTTGTGTCTCATAACCTAAAATTATGCAGCAGTGTTGAAGATTGCAAATAAAAAAATCCATGATTATAGACTAGTATTTTATGTTTAACAGAATCTGCTTTGCATAAACATCACTTAGAAACTTCCCAGCTCTGAGTTGTTATTAACAGATCTTCCAAGACAAGAGACAGATCAGCTGGAGTGATCAGTGTTCAACCAACAGAGTGCAATCTTTATCTGAAATTTTGTGCTTTCTGTTGTACCTTTCAGGTGAGAATAAGAATAGAAAAAATACTTCTCTAGTTTCTTCTTAGCAACCTGCTGGAGATTCCAGAGAGTTTTAGCATGTTAAGTGCATTTCTTAGGGACATTTTCTCTAAGGCATTTTATCCAAAAGATTGTCTTTGGAATGTACAATGCATATATGCCTTCATGTGTGCTAATAGATTCTAGATTGGCCTTTTTGTGTCTTATGAAATTGCAGAGATGAAAATGTACTGTGAGGTAACTCAGTCTCCATTTACTCTGCCAATACTGGAGAACAGATCACCACCACCTGCAAGACTAATCCCAATGATCAAACTCAGTCCTCTTGATGTCAATAGCAACCAGGTCAGTCCCCCAAAGCATTAGTACATAGTACAACTACTCTGGTTTCAGGAGTCCCAGTATGGTTCAGAGGCAGTTGGTCTGGAGCAGAATTTTCCCCACTCTAGACAATACTGATATAGATGATTCTGCCAGCTATTACTGTGCTGAATGTCCAGGGTACCACAGTATTACTTCTCTAAACAAAAACCTTTAGAGCAAGAATGATTCCTCCAAGATTCATGAATCACAGTCATTCACAAAAATTCAAAATTCCTCTGAAAAGCTTTTACATTTTTTCTCCCTTGAAGAAATTCCTTCCAATTACAAAGTTTTTATTTAAAATAAAGAAAAGTAATTTGTAGAAAAATAGTGAATGTTAATGAACATTTTTAGTGGATATAAGTAGTGGGTACACTATTTATAGACTATGTGTTAGACTTATAGACTACTTATAGACTGAATGTTTTTACATAGACTGTAAGAACATTCACTGTTGCTCTCCTTGGGCCCAGGAACAGTCTAGACAAAGATTGTTGGCAGGAGTAAAACATGATCATAATGAGATTGGTTGCTCTTATAGGATCCATTCCACTATTGCACCAAAGGGCATGGCTTGCCAGGTGAGCCATTCTCATATTTTGGGTTCACAAGTGGGTTAGACTGATGATGCTTTTTCACATCCAGCAGTAGCACAGCACCATTGAGCACTGTGAAAGCTAGTCAGTGGGGATGAGAAGTTCAGGAAAGAACTAACTTGATTTCTTCTTGCTCAGGAGCTTCAGTGGACTTTGTCAGAAGTATTAATCCTTGATGTACTACCTTCTGATGAAAGTGGTAGTGGAACACATCATCACCTAGACATGTCTCACTTCTGTACAAAAAAATACTTATGGCTTATTTTTCCTTATGTGGTTAAATACAAATTTCTGAAATTTTTCTTAACCTCATTGTTAATTCAAATAATAAGTTAACTGTTGCCAACTGATATTCACTAAATGACCTTTATGTATCCAAACCTACAAACTGGCCACAGTATTGAAATCCTCATCATTCTTGAATGAAAATCTCAGGATAATCTGAACTCTACCTGTGATGGAGTAAGAAATGCATGTTCTAAATCTTTTAGATATTGTTTTATTTTTAAAATCCAACTTTTGTTGCTCATTCTTTTTTTCAACAAAATATAAACGCAATTAATGATTGCCACCAAAAGCATATATTACCACAGAGGCATATGCACAATACCCATTTGGTTTTTGTAAGAGTCACTGAGGTCCTTCTGCTAACAGAGAAACCCCATGAAAACCGTGGGTGTTTTTCTACAATGTTACATATTAGTAGGATAGAGACTAATCTTTGAAATATTGACATAGTAGTAAAAGAGAAAACAATTTCATCATGACAAGCACAAATATAATTAATATACATGGTAGCCTACTTACACCCACTAAGGTTGTTGGGTTCTGAGCTATATCACTGAGCTATAACACTATTTTATGCCTTGTGTGCAGCAATAAACTCTAACTTCCTTCTCTTCTATTATTCTACATTTTAGTGTGAAATTTATTCCTGATTTACAGCCACTGTACCTGTCTGGGATTCCAGGGTGCTGGTGGAATAATATAGTATAATAGCTTTGGAGACTGGCCTGTCTCCTCATAATCCATTGTAAGTACGTTTTTTCATTACTTGTAGGAGGCTCTGACTTGACCTACCATCAGAAAACTAGAAACAAATAGTTCAATTAGCAAATATTGTAAGCCAGTTTCATTATGTGCTTTTGTTCTATATATCAGGATGTATCACATTTCATGTTCATGATTTTAATTCATGCTTCAAAAATATTTAATTTCAAAAGTCAATCCAAAGCAAGGCATGAAGTACTTTCTATAATTTATTAATCACATGTTGATTACAGAATCTTGCGTATTGAGATGAGCCTTACACTCTCTTTATTAAGAAATCTTCTCAAGAGCAGAGGCTCTTGCTTTATTTGATCATTTTCAGTCTCCCAAGACTAAATATTACATGCTCACAGTTGGCGACCAGGATGTGCATGCTCTACATATACAAAATCTTTGCTGGTAGCATGTAAATCCACAAGCTCACTGTCTCACCCTATCTGCTTCTTTATCCATGTCCTTCTTGATATCTAGATCATCACAAGCCATCTGAATTGAGAAGGGCATCTCTATTTGAGTAGATGATCTAGGAAGTCCTCATAAGTCAAGCCACATTAGAGATGAACTTTGATCTCAGACATGGATAGGGAGGTCTTTTCTAGGCAAATTCTGAGTTGAATGAAACTGTGTAATGAATAATTTCTTTCCTTTGAGTAAAAGACTATGCAATAATTTCTGTTTATAAAGAAAACAAAATCAATAATGGCAGAATCTTTTACCTAAAATATGTAGCATTTAAAAGTTTCTTACAATTTTTTATTATTATTTTACAAGTGCTCTCACTATTTTTCACTTTTGATTATTTATGTAAAACATTTAGCAAAGAACAAAACACTGAAATGTGCGGTGAAGGCTCTTATTATGCATGTTCATATTACAAATGGAACTACAGAGTCTGCCTCAGTTTCCTGATGCTTTCGCTTCAGTCAGTCATCTACAACATCCGTATTCGTCAAAAACCACTCAAAATTGTTTGAATTTTATTGAACCTGAATTTCATAATTTGGGGTATTATTATTGTTTCTATGTTTCCTCAATACCATCTGTGATTCTGAAGAATTTCTTTCTTTCTTTTATTTTTATAAGACATAAATCTTTGCTGTCTACCCCTTCCCCACCATGAGTACTGATATTGTTATGTAGACTAGCTAGATTTTGAATTCCCAGAAATTTACCTGTGTGCTTTTACACTGAGACTAGAGGCCTGAACCACAATGTGTTGCCACAAATGTGTGTTCTTTAATTTCTTGTAGAGATATTATTCTTATTTGGAATACATTTCCCTTTATGCACCCTGTATTTCTAAATTCAAATTTTAATTGACTTCATAAACTTGAAGATATTTATTTAATTATCACTATTATGCAATATGCTGTGGTTTTACCACTTGCTTTAGCTTGTGAAAAATGAGCTTGTGAATCTGATCTGGACTGTATTAAATAATCCCAAACAAAAGGCAAAATATTCTATACCTGCCCAGATCTCAGTCCTTAAATAGCCATAATCATTTTCATTTTGATTTTATAAGTTACATAATATCTTTATAGCTGATCAATAATATTTTGCAAGTTTGCTTTTTTATTTGGATTATTTTTGTCCAAAACATCAACTCTTTATATCAACACAACTAGAAGTACATTTCAGACACTCCATGGACTAATATGAGGGTGCAAAATCCAACAATATAGAAATTTTCCAAACAATTCTAGTTATCCAACAACCTACTCCTTGTTGAGAGACTCCATACAGTTCTTGGAACTCAGATGGCAGGCCACAAGCAGCTTACAAATGGAGAATGGTCAAAACTTTGAACTGAACTGACTCACAACTGCAGGTCTCCAAGACATCTACCATTGTCCTCAAAAGAACCTGTAGTTGTGAATTTTCTCTATTATCTGAAGCACAATTTAATTTTGTTTTCCAATATCTCTACATGCTTCATATATAGGTCACACAGTATTTTTGTTACAAAATGATAATCATTTCTTTTATTATTGCTGTAGAGTTACTATTGATTTGTTGAAATACCAATACCAAAAGTAAGTTTTGGAGAAAATAAATAATTTGTCTTATAATTCTGAATTTGTGTGGATCATTGAAGGAAATAAGGACAGGAACTCAAGCAGAGCATGGCCTTGGGGGATGAGCAAATGCTTTGGTATTTTTAGGGTGCTTCTTTTTCTCCTGCCTGTTTTAGCTTGCTCAGTCTACTTTCTTATACAATCCAGGAACAACACATAATGGGCTGATTTCTTACCTATCCATAACTATTTTAAAACCACCCCTAGGCTTGCCTACATGCTCAGTTTAATGGAGCCATTTTCTTAACTGAAGTTCCCTCCTTTCTAATGACTGTAGTTTGTGTCAAGTTGAAATAAAACTATCCATCACAGTCATCTTTTTTGTTATCAATTCCTGTACTACCCCTTTGAGTTACCTCACCACCACACTGTTCACACAATTATTTTAAGTGCTACACTACCGAAGTAATGACCCTCAGGCACCTATCAGAGGGAGAAATACAGAAATAGAGAGAGGGAGAGAGAGAGAAAAAGTAGGGTTAGAGAGAGATATTTCTTAGAATAATCTAGAAATAATGCAATCATCACCATTTTTCCTATTTTCACACAAAATATTTCTCACCTCGAATATGCAAAATATAAACTCAAAAAAAATGTTCATCTTTTTTACCTTGTAGTTTATAAATATACAAAACAGAAATTTGGTTAAATTCATATTATATATTTATTAAGGCAAGGGATTATATAGAAAACACATTTGTTTTCCTTAAAGGTATACATGGGAATAAACCATTGTTCAAACTTTTGCAAATCTGAAAACAGTGCATAACAGACTAGCTGCATAAAAATTTTAGAGAAATAAACCAAGTGTATTTACTTAACTTAGGTCATAAATATAGATTAGAATGCAAAAATAGGTTTTGTTTGTTGAAGTATGCAGCAGTTGGAGGACTTTGGCTTCCTATTTGGTACCTTTCAAATCACAACTCACCAAGCACCATCATTTAGGCTACTAGAACATGTTCTGGACCTGAATTGCATCCTTTTTCTCTGATATAATGATGGATTTCAGAAGGCAAAGAGCACACAAGGTGATCATTATATGTATATTGCATCAGTAAAACACAATTAAAGAAAATTCTGGTTTTTCCTCTCTCTTGCTCACTGATTTAATATATATCCTAATATCCATAAACTTCCAGTCACTGGCATTTTGTAAGTCCTAGGCATATTGAAGTTGTATTTGGTATTGAAATGATAGAAGATACAGTCTCAGACTGCATCTGTTCTGTGATTTTTTTTTTTATCTTTCATTTTGTTCATTTGCTTTCAGTGTCTTGATTTGTTTTGTTGTTGGGCTCTTCCTTTCTTCTAATTATCCATTCACAAGCTGACTTGTTGGGAACAAGACCATGATTGTACTGCTTGCCAGCTGGTCCCCTCTCCTTATGTGAAGACAGGGTGAAATGTTTAAAAAGTGCTGAACATTCTCCTGGCAGTGTGAGTCATATCCACTACATGGGATTTAAATGTGCCTCTTCATGTGTAAGGCAAGGTGGTTCAACCTTGAAAAGGCTCTGTCACACTTCTGGCACCAAAATGGCAGGTGCCCTGTGTATTTGTGGTAATGTCTGGTCAGGTCATCTGAGCTGGCAAATTTCACTCTTAGCCTTCCCAGTCACAGTGGTAAGGTTTCTCACCTGCATGAGTTGGCAGGTGTGCCTTGAGATGAGAACTCTTTGTATAGGTTTTGCCATAACCTGCACAGGCATGAGTGTGGGTGGGTGTTCTTGTCTGGGCCACAATCTTCTTCCCCTACTTGCCTTGAGCTCCTCTGGCAGGCAAAAAATCCAGAAAAATGAGCTCTTGATAATCATCCCCATTTTCTTATGCTTGTTTTTATAAAATCAGCTTAAGAATGGTTTGTATAATTGTGTGTATATGTGTTTGTGTATGCAAGTATGTGCATGTATGTGAGAGAGAGAGTAAGAGTGGAAAAGAGGGAAAAAGCAAGAGACCCGACAGGACACACACACAGAGAGAGAGAGAGAGAGAGAGAGAGAGAGAGAGAGAGAGAGAGAGAGAGAAAGAGAGACAGAGAGAGAGAGACAGAGAAACAGAGAGAGACAGAGAAACAGAGAGAGACAGAGAATCAGGGAAAGAGAGCCTTTATGAGCTAGGAGACTTTGAAATGCCTGTGAGTCATAATTAAAAAAAAGATGGCTTAGGATATTGTTCAGAGACCAGTTTTTCTACTGCACTGAAGTATGGCCTTCATTTGAAGAATTTGCAATAGTTTACAGATACCATTACTTTGTTATACTATTCAGATAGCTGGTCTTCTTTGACTTCCTTCTGTTCTCAAAACACAAACCATAGCTTAAAGTGTAGATAGATCTTGGACTTCAAGTCACTTGTAGAAAATTAACTGCAGGTTTCTTTTTTTTGTATCAAGATAATTTTTTTAAGAAGGCTGACATTTTATTAAAGATGTTGTTCTAACAACTTTTCATTTTTCCCTTTTTAAAAAAAATTGGTTATAATATTTACATTTCAAATTTTATCCCCTTATCTCATTCCCCCCCACTACCCAGGAACCCCTTAACCCATCCCCCCTCCTTGTGCTTCTATGAGGGTGGGATTTTCCTGTTTCTATGCTGCTGTTTCCATTAACATAAACTGCCCCCTAAATTTCTAAATCCTTCTATTTGTGTTATTAAATCTCCTTTTTTTTCTTTTCTTTTTTTCTTTTTCTTTTCCCTTTTATTTTTTTCTTTTCTTTTTATTCATCTTTTTTTAAACTGGGTATTATATTAACATTTCAGATTTTATCCCCTTACACCACTTCCTCCTACCACCCAGAAACCTCCTATCTCATTCCTCCTCCTCATGCTTCTATGAGGCTGTGCCTCCACCTACCCCATCCCCACCATCACACCCCCCCCCACTCTGTGTTCATTTTTCATGGGACCAAGAATCTTCTCTCCCACCTATAGCCAATAAGGCCATCCTCTCCTACATATACTGCTGGAGTCATGGGTCCTTCCCTATGTGCTCCCTGGCTGATGGTTTAGACCCTGGGGAGCTCTTGTTGTTTGGTATTGCTGCATAAATGAAAATAGTTTCTGTATTCTATTCAAAAGAAGGTTTCTTGTCTATATATATATATATATATATATATATATATATATATATATATATGCTGAGTAAATTGAAACTCACAACATTAAGTCAAATCATTTCTGACATATATGTCTGAGTAACCCATCTTTTGAGAAAATATTGAGTCATTTTGTGTCCATGTACTCACTTGATACTGATCTTTCCTGTTCTATTAAAAATATTAGAGTGCATACAGTTTGTAAAGACAAGTTATTACACCAAAATCCAAAATTTTTTATTCTGTAGGTACACAATAAGGTTTTGCCATCATCTAACTCATGTTTAAAAATTTTATATTATATTTATTATATTTATTATAATATATTTATTATATTATATTATTTTCCATAGATGAATTCATGAGTCTGAGTAACTTTGTCCCTATAATCCTTTACAATGTTTTACATCTGTGCCTGTGAAAATTTTCATGTTTACAGACTAAAAACCACTTCTCCAAACTATATCTACATACACACTGAGGAGCTACTTGCTACTGATAGAATTGCAGAGTGTAGGGCTAATCCTTTCAACTATGCACCTACTGGTAACCCTAACAGGATCCAAAACGATAGTCCAAATCCAATGACCCATTACAGAGTCTCTCAAGCTGTGTGTTGAGAACACTTTGTGTGTCAAATGGTTCAGAGATCATTAAAGATCTTCAGAAATATCAGATGTGTACATTATAATTCATAAGACTGTAAAATTATGGTTATGCAGCTATGATTTTAAATAATTTTCTACTTGGGATTCTCCTGAACATGAGGACCTATATTATTGCTTTATAGCATTAGGAATGTTGAGAATTACTGGTCCAACAGATGACACTGATTAAACTCAATAGGTTATAAAATCAAAACTGATTCTGGGGAAGGGACTTGGATTGAAGAGGCCAGAGTTATTGAGATGGGAGAAGATTGGGTAAGAGAATAATCAGAATTTATTACAAGACTATATGACATTGACAAAGACTTAATAAATATTTTAAAAGTAAAGGCCACTAGAGGGGGGATGTAAATTTAAGAGGAAATTTCCATTATAATGCAGTAAGTTTAATGATGCAAGGAAAAGTGGCTTTTGCCACTTTTCTAACTCCCAGAGACTGTGTGGTTGATTGTACACCTTCTTAACCCCACCATGCCCACAAGAGTCTTGGTTAGGGTCACAAGCAACAACAGTGTATTAACAATAAAATATATATAGTCATTGTGTATACAACAAAGTCCAGAGGGGAATAAATTATTAGTCAACCACTTAGAATTTTCCAGAAGTACAGAAGGAAGGCAGGCAGACAGAAAGAAAGAAAAAAAGGGAGGAGAAGAAGAAAGAGTGGAGGAGCAAAACATGTTTAAAAGAATAAATAAAATTTTCATAGAAGAGAATATATTTGCAATAAAATAATGATTAGATTATGTGTATTATTATAGATTTGAAGCCAGTTATTACTATGATCAATCACTGAAGTATGAAACACTCAATGTAATTTTAATGCAAAACGTGTAATGGTGGACTTCATTCAGGAAGCACTTCAGTGGGCAAGTGACATCAATGGAGACTTCCTACCTTCTTGCTCAGCTGTGATGGGTGCACTCTGATGAAGCAAAATCAGAACGATTTCTTCTCGAATAGCTTCTTACACCACCAAAGACTTTGTTTCAGAATTGCTTCTTGTTACTGATGAGCTTTCTTATGTTTGTGATTGCATACTCTTCATTCATTTGGGTTGGTGTGAGTGAATACTAGGAGACCCTCACTTCCACACCACCACACCTGCTCAAAAAAGACTATACCGCCTTATTTATTTATTTATTGAATTATTTATTGAATTATTTATTTATTTATTTATTTATTTATTTATTTTACAGTGAGGTATTTTGTGTTGCTTGTCAAACACTCAATACTAATGAGGTAAAGTCATTTGAAGGAACAGAAGTGACCCAGATTCAACTGATGAATTTTTTCTTGCTGTTCTAATTTATCTTCAGTCCGAGTATCTTCAAAGAATACAACTTCATTGTCTCAATGTTATAGAGGAGTGAATACACACTGAGGAACAGTTAAGAAGTCAAAAGGGCTAGAGAGATAGCTCAGTGGTTAAGATCACTGGTTATTCTACCAGAGGCCCTGGGTTCAATTCCTATGTTGTAAGTTCACCACCATCTAAAACTCTAGCCTCAGAGAATCTGACCAAATCTTGTAGCCTTTCTAGGTACTAGGAATGCCCACACTACACGTACATACATACAGACAATTATGTGTACCCATAAAATATAAATAAGTTGGTAGTTAAAATATCAAGAGTCCAAAGTTCTATCGTGTTTCAGGGACCTAGGAGAGATAATTTGACTTCTGTGTTCCCAACTCTAGGATACTTTCTCAACCCCTTTCTTTCTCCTACATTACATTTACATTGTTCTAAACTGATAATTCATTGACATGGCCCCTTATTGGTTATTTCTCCAATCCATTTCATTATGTGAATTACTATGAATAAAAACTTTAGTACCTATTACTCCTTCTTGAAACATAAAAAAGAAAATCTACCATCAAAGATGTGGCATGTTTTAAAATGTGACAGTGTATTCCACTCACTTTGAATAAGGATTGTGTATTAATTTATAGCTTATGTGCACTTTGAAATTTTTTTTCTTTCAAAATAGACTTTTCATGCAATGTGTTCTGTCTATATTTTTCTGTTGTATTAATTTATAATAAATCCTGTTGCAGACTTCTTTCCTGCTTTAAACAATTTGTTTCTAGAAGCACACAGCCTTAAGATTTTAATGTGCCTTAAGTAGCACAATGGCTGAGTAACTGCCCCAAAACTATGTTATTATAATATCCTACTATAGATAAAGACAAGCTACTACTTATTAAATTCTATATTTTGTTTTGGCTCCTCTTAACCTAATTGAGCAGCCTTCTGGGCAGAGTTGTCTTGGCCCATTTACAGCGTAGCTCTGCTTCTTTTTTGTGCATGTTATTACTCTTCCATGGTAGCCTCATTATCTCTAACTTTTCTTCTCCTTCTTGTGGTACAAAGCCTAGGAAGCCAAATCCATAACTTTGTTTCTTCTTCCCAGGTTATGGTTGAAGCATTTTGTATTTTGGATATTTTATTTATTTACAATACAGATGTCATTCACTTTTTCCATTTTTACTCCCTAGAGCCTCCTATATCATCCCCTCCTCCTTTATGCCTTTATATAATTTTACTTACATGCATGTATTAAGGTCAGTTCCAGGTTGAGGTTCTAGCAATTCAATAGAAGCAAATAGTCAAGGAACAAGCAAGACAGTAAATACAAATAGTCAAAGAACAAGCAAAGCATTAATCCTAATTAAGTCAACACTCCTGTTATCACTATTTCTAAGGGCTTATCTGGATAATCAAAGTTTCTGAGCCTACTTCCTTGTCCTAGCACAGGATAACTTTCTTGTCTGAAGCCTACTTCCTTGATCTAGCCTAAAATTTAGAATCCTGTCTGAAATTAATTCTTTGTTCTACCCTAATATTTAGATTCCTGCCTGAAATTATTTTTTGTTCTAGCCTAAGATTTAGATTCCTACCTAAAATTACTTCTTTGTTCTAGCCTAATGTCTGATTCCTGCCTGAAGCCTACTTCTTTGTTCTTGACCCATGTCAGATTCTTGCCAAGAGCCCAAAGGCTCTCTGCCTCTCCCCTTTTTTTATTTCATTAACTAGAGTGAGTCTGTCTTAGGTCATTCTGAAAAGAATGCTTTCCTTATCCTTCACTCAATATACATTATCAAAAGCAATGGCATTATCAAAAGCAATGCACTTCTGTCTTAGGTTGGTAAGGCTCTGTGCAGAATCTTACCCATCCTTGGCTTGCCAGCCTATTTATTTAATAACTCTGTCTGGGGGTTTATTTTCAGGTTCAAGCCGTGTACTTTGGCTGCCAATGTGTTGATGTAAAAGAAAATCTTTAACACAATGGGCAGGAATACAATTATTCCAAGGACAAAAAAGTCTATCATGATCAAGCTATATATGCCATTTTTGAAGCTTGGCCAAAATTGAAATACTGACCTCAGGCCATGGGTAATTTTTCTTGCAGTATCTATTTCATCACTGCTCAGCAGAGAAGCATTCTTGAAATTCATAAGCTACCTATGTATCATTAAAACTTCCAGAGTGTTGTTAGAATTATGCCACATACACTGCAAGTATCATTAAACTTCTTCCTAATTATAATGACAACCAGTGTAAATTTTAGAATTAACAATAATCCAGTGGTATTTGGTATGACACTGAATATGTATTCCTACCTTTAATTTCTGAACATTTTCCAGTGATTTGAATAGGATAAAGAGCATCAATCTATTTTTCCAAATGCCCATCTAACTCCTCTTGTATATTCAACACATTTGTAAAATTTTTTGTTAAATGATTAACAAAAGTAGCTGTCTTGACTTCTTGGAATTATTCCACAAAACAGAAACAAAAATAACACTATTCAGTTCTTTCTATGAGGCCACAATTATGTTTGTACTTAAACCACACAAAGACCCAACAAAGAAATAGTGCTTCATACCATTTTTTATGAATATCAATGCAAAAATACTCAATACAATTCTTACAAACCGGATCCAAGAACAAATCAAAACATTAATCCATCATGATCAACTAGGCTTCATTTCAAGTATTCAGAGATGGTTCAACATATAGAAATATATTAACATAATCCACTACATAAATAAAATCAAAGACAAAAACCACATGATCATCTTATTAGATGATGAAAAAGCATTTGAAAAAGCATTTGAAAATATTCAACACCCCTTCATAGTAAAAGTCTTGAAAATGTCAGGAATTCAAGGCATAAACATAGTAAAAGCAATGTACAACAAACCAGTAGTCAACATCAAACTAAATAGAGAGCAACTTGAAGCAATCCCACTAAAATCTCTCCCTACCTATTCAATATAGTTCTTGAAGTCCTAACTAGAACAATTAGAAAACAAAAGAAGTTTAACCAGATACAAATTTGAAAAGAGGAAGTCAAACTCTCACTATTTGAAGATGATATGATAGTATACCTAAGTGACACAAAAAATTCCACCACAGAAGGCCTATACCTGACAAACACCTTTAGCAAAGTGGCTGGATATAAAATTAACTCAAACAAATCAGTATACTTCCTCTACTCAAAAAATAAACAGGCTGAGAAAGAAACTAGGGAAATGATACCCTTCACAATAGTCACAAACAATATAAAATGCCTTGATGTGAATCTAGCCTAATAAAAGAAATATCTGTATTACAAGAACTTCAAGTCCCTTGAAAAAAGTAATCTAAGAAGATTTCAGAAGATGGAAAGAGTAATACATGCTCAAGGATTGGCAGCATTAATATAGTAAAAATGGCTATCTTGCAGAAAACAATCTCCAGATTCAATGCAATCCCGATAAAAATTCCAACTCAATTCTTCATAGAGTTAGAAAGAGCAGTTTTATAAATTTATTTGGCTTCCAGTCTGTGCCTGAACACTGAGCAGTTCCCAGGTGGCAGGTCTGTCCCCAATCTCACAGAAACCAGAGGGAGGGGCACCCAAGATCTCTAACCTAGGCAATATCTTAGGTAAGCAGACATCAACTCCTGCCCCAAACAGGAAGTAACTGGGACCCTGTAGGACCCAGGAAGTCACTTCCAGCCTGGAGTACTGGTTTCTTCCAGTCTGGGCCTGATCACTGAGCAGATCCTGGGTGGCAGCTCTACCCAAATCTCTAAGAACTCAGAGGAAGCAGGCCTCCCAGGAGCTCTAACCCAGGCAGTATCTTAGGTAAGCAAACAGCAAGTCTTCCCCAAACTGGGAGTAACTGGGACCCACTAGGACCCAGGAAGTCACTCCTGGCCAGGAGCACTGGTACTTTACTGTCTGTGCCTGAGCACTGAGTAGATTTTGGGCTCCTGCTCTTACCCTACTAGCAATACCCACCCCACACAGTTCTGATACAATGAAGATAATAGAAAAGACAGGCTCCAGTCAGAGACAGGGCAGGTAGTACTAAGGAGACTCAGATGGCAAAAGGCAAGCACAAGAATACAAGCATCAGCAACCCAGGGTACTTGGCATAATTAGAACCTAGTTCTACCACACTAGAAAGTCCTGAATTCCCCATATCACCAGCAAAACAAGATTCAGATTTAAAATTACTTCTAATGATGATGATAGAGGACTTTAAGAAAGACATAAATAACACTCTCAAAGAATTTGTGGAGAACACAGGTAAAAAGCTAGAAGCTCTTAAAGAGGAAACACAAAAATCCCTTAAAGAAATACAAGAGAACACAACCAACCAGGTGAAAGAATTGAGCCAAACCATCCAGGACATAAAAATGGAAGTAGAACCAATAAAGAAATCACAAAGGGAGGCTACTCTAGAGATAGAAAACCTAGGAAAGAAATCAGGAGTCATAGACGCAATCATCACCAACAGAATACAATAGATAGAAGAGAGAATCTCAGGTACAGAAGATACAATAGGAAATATTGACATAACTGTCAAAGAAAACACAAAATCCAAAAAGTTCTTAACATAAAATATCCAGGAAATCCAGGCCACAATGAGGAAACCAAACCTAAGGATAATAGGTATAGTTGAGAGTGAAGATTCCCAACTTAAAGGGCCAATAAATATCTTAAACAAAGTTATAGAAGAAAACTTCCCTAATTTAAAGGATGAGATGCCCATAAACATACAAGAAGCCTATAGAACACCAAATAGACTAGAGAAAGAAAGAAATACCCCCATCATATAATAATCACAGCTAACCAGCAGTGGCTCAGCCCGTAAGGCGTCCGCCTGCAGAGGGCGCGGTCCCTCTGCTCTCTCTCTCTCTCTAAGAGAAAGATAACTCAGAAAGACATCTAACATAAACAGTACTTGATACTGAACATATATCCAATACCAGCTTTCATGATAAAGGCGCTATGATGCCAAAATAAATAAATAAGTAAGTTAATTAAAATAAAATAAATGCATGCCTAAAAGCTTTTTGGTTTAAACTTAGAATGACCCTAAGCATAAATCCTTGCAACACTGAGTAATGGAGGGTGGAGGCATGAGAATTGATGCTCTGCTAAGTTAATACTCATTTGTTACTTAAAAAAATAGAGAAATTAATGAACCACAGGCTGTTAGAGTATCAGAGACTTATACAGATGACATCTTCCCACCAATCTTGTGGCCTGAGATTGAGCTAATATCCTGGGCATGGGAAGAAGTGTGCTACAGTGTTCCTTGTTTCATCACTGTCACCTACCTAAATGTTGCTGTAACCACACAAAGATGAACTATACAAAAGCACAAATAGAAATATCAGCATATAAGAATGACATGCTCTGTCCTTTCTGTGTAGTATGTACAAAGAAACTCTGTACAAGGGTTTTTTAATGTTCTAGGAAATAATTGAGGGTAATTAAAACTGAACTGCATTGCTGTCTACATCTTGTGTGAATGCCCCAGAAGTTTCACATTCCCAATACAGATGTTTACTTTTATGCAAAAAATTAATCTAAATTCAGATTGTAGGGACTGTAGTTATGTTTTGCTTCTTTTAGATCATAGGTTGGTTTCTCATTGCATTTAATAATTAAACTTGATATTTGATTAAGTCCTAGGTTTCACCTATAATACATTAATTTGTTGTGGTTTGCCTACTAATAATCTTCCAAAAAGTGAGTGTGTAGAAAGTCGTGGTTCCCACCAGGTAAATATACTTATTGGGTAGTGAAGGGGTCATGACGTTTCTGACCAAATAATTACATTAACTCATTGGTAATTTATAATAAATGGCATTATCAGAAGGTGATGGAAAGTAATAAAAAAGAATAGTGTGAGGAAGCAAGTTACCAGAAATATGACTTTGAAAATCATTTCTTCTTCTGGGTGTGCCTCCACTCCCTGCCCCACTTCTCACACTTCTCCCTATACTGCCCCTCTCCTATCCTCTACTTTCCTTTTGGAACTGGGTTATAGAGAGTAGTTAACTGCTTTATGGGTACTGAGAATCAGTTCTGGGTCCTCTGGAAGAGTAATCAAGTCTCTTAGCATCCCTAATCCAATGCCATCTTCAGGTATCTGTGGATACTGCATGCATAAGAATCCCAGACTACATACAGGCATAGCACCCATATATAAAACATATAATCTATTTTAAAAAGCCTCACATAAAATTGTAGGCAGCCAACCTTTTAAAGTCAAACTACTTAGTCTTTTATTGGACTTCTGATTTGAGAACTACAAAAAGATATATTTGTGGGTTTTTTTTTCAAGACAGAAGAAACAGCAAACTTACACAGAGAACTTAATTGTATTTTGCTCCAAGGAACTGGAAAACACTGTGGTTATTATTTTTCTTTCAAGTTTTATAAGTTTTCTCATCAATATGTCAGGCACACTGGTTGTCATTCAGATATCCATGACTAGGTGTGGTGAAGAAAGCTGGTGAGCCTCAGAGAGAAGATTTCTGTTGGAAGTTCAAGTACTATGGGAGAAGTGCTGTAATGTCATACACAATAATATTTTTTTCCAGGTTTTCCATGGGCACTGCTGATCGTGAGAATAAAATCTATCCTAGATCAATATTCTATGGAGAGACCAGGGACACCGGAGTTCTAATGGATGTCCAGAAGATAAACACAATAGATGCTTCTCTGCTTTCTTTTGATGAAAGGCCAACTAGTCCTTCTGAGTACAGCTACCAAACAGAGTTTGGTCAGATTAGTGTTAAAGGAAACCCTTACTCCCACTAGCACAGCCATGGAGGATGGAGACTGATTTCTCACAATGTTCCCATGGGCAACTGTAATTGGAAGGAGATAACTGTCTTATACACATTTACATTCAAAGACTCTGTAACATAAACATTGACATTAAAAATATCTTTTCTAAACCAGGTGTATTGGCATGCACCTTTAATCTCAGCACATGGGAAGCAAAGGCAATAAAATATCTCTGAGGATAGGGTAGCAGAATATACACATCCTGTCTCTGGGAAAAAAACTTTTATAATGATGTCTGTATACTACTGAGTTCATGAAGAATCGGCAATTTTCCCAGAGATTCTACATGTATATGATATTTCTTTATAAAACTGTTACTATAAAAAAATGTAATACTTTTAAATTTGTAACCAGATACACAGAACAGCAGTGACATGCACCTAGGTCTGTGTATTCATCTTGTGATGCCCCTGCATGTTAATAGAGCTCAATGCTCACAGAAAAGGTCTGGTTTATACAATCTGAAAGTCTGGACAACCTGTGAGGACCATGCAAAGCAGTCAGCAAATGTGGAAGCAAACAGCATGGCAACATGTGAGAGTGGCTTGTATTATTCAACAGCCAATAACATCAGAGAGTGTAAGCAATCTCTGAAAGGAAATCAACATAGAATCTAATGGTCCAACTTGGAGTTCTCGTACCATAACTTTATAGATGCTCTAATCACTGGCTTCAGTTCACAATCAAAGATATGCTTAAATAAGTTCACAGGCACGAAAGGAGAACTTACTCATTACAATCTATGGGAAATTGCATCATAACATCATGGGTAACAATAGAAAGCAACAAAGAAGAAAGGTGGGAAAAGGAACTGAAAATAGATAAAGAATGAAAGACAGGAGGAAGAAAGGGAAAGGAAGAGGAAAGGATAGAAGAAATGAGGAAGATAAAGAGGGGAGTAAAGGAAAAAAAAGCAGAAAATACAGTGATAGGCAGGGGAAGAAAAAAGAAATGAAGAAAAGGGAAAGGTAACAAGTAAAAATCAGAACATAAAATGGACAAATTTTGGACCACTTTTATATAGCACTGGCCCAAAATTTCAAAGCTCCAAAGCCACTCACATCCTGAGGTCAATGGCAAGCAATGCAAACTCTTGAACTGTAGTTTCCAAGCTGAGCATCATCCAAAAAGCAAAGGCAGGCCAAGACTTCAGTCCATGGATGTATATGGTATCCCTTTTATCTATCTGCTTATAAGGGTTTTAAGGTCATGGTAAATGTAAACCAAATAGAAATTTAACATTAACATTCCAAATGCTAGAATCTGAAATGGCACTACCACAAGTAGAAAATGGAGGCTAAAAAAGAAAGAATACCTCTAGAACATGTGCCTCTGTGGGGCGGTGGGCTGTGAGAAAATGCTTGGTGTTTGATCAAGCACGAGCTTGGAACCCCAAACCATTATTGGACAGCAGGAGTTTGGCTCTGCTCCTGGGCCCTGGTTCTTTTCATTTAGCTTCAGCCCTTCACAATCACTCCCACAGAGAATTCTATGGCCAACAGTCATGAGGAGCAGGACTCAGGCCCTAGAGGGATTTACATACTAACCAGATACCTGAAGGCCAGAGGGTGGAGCCAATTAAGCATTCTTCCTCAGCCCCCCCTTCTCTTGCTCCCTATTTTTATTTTTTTTTCTTCCCTGGGTTTCTGGCAGGGGTGCATCCAGATCCATCTACTATCCAGCATGACATTAAAGCCTGTAAAACCCATGGACTTTCTTGTGTTGTTGGTGCTGCGCCATGAGGAAACATGGAGCCACAGCCACTGTGCCTAATTTCCCATCTGGAAGAATCCCCTGTGTTTCCAGCTGCCTAGCCCACATCACTCAAAGAAATACAGGAGAACACATGTAAACAGGTAGAAGTCCTTAAAGAGGAAACACAAAATCTCTTAAAGAATTTAAAAAAAAAAAAAAACACAACCAAACAGGTGAAGGAATTGAACAAAATGATGCAGGAAGTAGAAACAATAAAAAATAAATAAAAAAGAAAGACTACCCAGGATATAGAAAGCCTAGGAAAGAACTAAGGACTCATTGATGCAAGCATCACAAATAGAATACAAGACATAGAAGAGACAATATTAGGTGCAGAAGATACCACAAAAAACATTGACACAACTGTCAAAACATTTACAAAATGCAAAAAAAAAAAAAAAAAAAAAAAAACCTTAACCCAAAATATCCAGGAATTCTAGGACACAATGAGAAGACAAAACCTAAGGATAATTGGTATAGAAGAAAGAAAAAATTCCCAACTTAAAGGGCCAGGAAATATCTTGAACAAAGTTATAGAAAAAAACTTTCCTAACATAAGGAACGAGATGCCTGTGAACATATAAGAAGCCTACAGAACTCCAAGTAGAATAGATCAGAAAAGAAACTTGCCTCTTTCCATAATAATCAAAACACCAAATGCAGAAAACAAAGAAAGAATATTAAAAGCATTAAAAGAAATAGGTTAAGTTTTCACCAGAGACTACAAAAGCCAGATGATCTTGAACACATGTCATACAGACCATAAGAGAACAGAAATGCCAGTCCAGGCTACTATACCCAGCAAAACTCAATTACCATAGATGGAGAAACCAAGATATTCCATGAGAAAACCAAATTTACACAATATCTTTCTATAAATCAAGCCCTACAAAAGATAATAAATGGAAACCACTGACACAAAGAGGTAAATTATACCCTAGTAAAAGCAAGAAAGTAAACTTCT
Source organism: Arvicanthis niloticus (assembly GCF_011762505.2). Classification (NCBI taxonomy): domain Eukaryota; kingdom Metazoa; phylum Chordata; class Mammalia; order Rodentia; family Muridae; genus Arvicanthis; species Arvicanthis niloticus. Next base: position 9,332,354 of record NC_047666.1, on the reverse strand, counting down.
TCCAACAAACACAAAAGAAGATAGACACACAAACATAACTCCACCTCGAATAACAAAAATAACAAGAAGCAAGTATCACTTTTTAATATCTCTTAACATCAATGGACTCAATTCCCCCAACAAAAAGACATAGCCTAACAGACAGAATATGTAAACAGGACCCCACATTATGATGCACACAGAAAACATACCTCAGTGACAAAAACAGAAACTATCTCAGAATAAAATGCTGGAAAACAATTATCCAAGCAAATAATCCCAAGAAACAAGCTGGAGTAGCCATTCTAATATTAAAGAAAATCAACTTTTAAGCAGAAGTTATCAGAAAAGATAAGAGTGGACACTTCATAATCCTCAAAGGAAGAATCAATGAAGATGAAATCTCAATTCTGAACATCTATGCACCAAGTGCAAGGGCACCCACATACATAAAATAAAACTTTACTAAAGCTCAAAATACACATTGCACCTTATACAAAAAATAGTCAGAGAGTTCAACAGCCCACTCCCTTCAATGGACAGATCATGTAAAAAGAAACTAAACAGAGACACAGTAAAACTAAGAGAAGTTATACACCAAACAGATTCAACATATACTTATAGAACATTTCATCTAAACACAACCTTATTCTTTCTACCTTCTTCTCGGCATCTCATGACACTTTATCCAAAATTGACAATATAATTGTTCACAAAACAGGCCTAAACAGATAAAAAATTGAAATAATTTCATTCATCCTATCAGATCAACACAGGCTAAGGCTGGTCTTCAATAATGATAAAATCAATGGAAGACAACATACACATGGAATCTGAACAATGCTCTACTAAATGAACAGGAATCCAAGGCCCATACCTAAACATAGTAAAAGCAATACACAGCAAACCAGTAGCCAATATCAAACTAAATGGAAAGAAACTTGGTGCAATCCCACTAAAATCAGGGACTATAGAAGGCTGCTCACTCTTTCCCTATCTATTCAATATAGTACTCTAAGTCCTAGCCAGACCAATTAGATATCAAAAAGAAATCAAAGAGGTAAAAATTGGAAGAAAATAATTCAATACATCACTATTTGCAGATGATACGATAGTATATTTAAGTGACCCCAAAACTTCCACCAGAGAACTCCTAATGCTTATAAACAACTTCAGCAAACTGGCTGGATATAAATTAACTCAAACAAATCAGTAGCCTTCCTCTACTTAAAGAATAAGCAGGCTGAGAAAGAAAAAATGACACCCTTTACAATATTCACAAATAGTATAAAATACCTCGATTTTAATCTAACCAAGCAAGCTACAAATCTGAATGACAAGTACTTCATGTTTCTGAGGAAAGAAATCAATGAAGATCTCAGAAGATGGGAAGATCTCCCATGCTAATGGATTGGCAGGATTAACATAGAAAAAAATGGCCATCTTATCAAGAGCAATCTACAGATATAATGCAATCTCCATCAAAATTCAAACTCAATTCTTCACAGAGATAGAAAGAGTAATTCTCAAAGTCATTTGGAATAACAAAAACCCCAGGAAAGCAAAAACTATTCTCAACAATAAAAGAACTTCTGGAGAAATTAGCATCCCTGACCTCAAGCTGTACTACAGAGAAGTAATGATAAAAAACTGCATGGTATTGGTATAGGGATAGGCAAAATGATCAATGGAATATAATCGAAGACCAGAAATGAAACCACATACCTATAGTCATTTGATCTCTGACAAAGGAGGTAAAACCATTCAGTGGGAAAAAGACAGCATTTTAATAGGTGGTTCTGGTTGAACTGGAGGTCAGCATGTAGGAAAATGTAAATCAATCTATTCTTATCTCCTTGTACAAATCTCAAGTCCAAGTGGATCAAAGACCTCCACATAAAACTAGACACACTTAAACTAGTAAAAGAGAAAGTGGGGAAGATCCTCAAACACATGGGCACAGGGGAAAAGTTCCTGAACAGGACACCAATGGCTTATGCTCTATGATCAAGAATTGATAAATGGGACCTCATAAAATTGCAAAGATACCATAAAGCAAGGGACACTGTCAATAGGACAAAACATCTACCAACAGATTGAGAAAAGATCTTTACCAATCCTACATTTGACAGTGAGCTAATATCCAAAATTTACAAAGAACCCAAGAAATTAGACTCCAGACAATCAAATAATCATATTGAAAAAGGGGGTATACAGCTCATCAAAGAATTTTCAACTGAGGAATATCAAATGGCCATGAAACACCTAAAGAAATGTTCAACATCTTTAGTTATCAGAGAAATGCAAATCAAAACAACCCTGAGATTTTACCTCACACCAGTCAGGATGGCTAAGATTAGAAACTCAGATGACAGCAGATGTTGGTGAGTATGTAAAGAGGAACATTCCTATATTATTGGTGGAATTGTAAGCTTGTACAACCACTCTGGAAATCAGTCTAGCAGTTCCTCAGAACATTGGACAGAGTATTACCTGTGGATCCAGCAATACTACTCCTGGGCATATATCCAAAAGATGCTCTAACATATAACAAATACACGTGCTCCACTGTGCTCACAGCAGCCTTATTTATAATAGCCAGAAGCTGGAAAGAACTCAGATGTCCTTCAACAGAGTAATGGATACAGAAAATGTGGTACATTTACACAATGGACTACTACTCAGCTATTAATAACACTAAATTCATGAAATTCTTAGGCAAATGGATGGAACTAGAAAATATCATCCTGAGTGAGGTAACCCAGTCATGAATAAACACTCATTGAGCTCATGGTTTATACTCATTGATAAGTGAATATTAGCCCAAGACATAACTCACAAACTGCATGAAGCCCAAGGAAAAGAAAGACCGAAGAGTGGGTGCTTCATTCCTTTTTAGAAGGAGTATCAAAATCCTCACAGGAGCCAATATGAGACAATGTATGGGGCAGAAATTGGAGGAGAGACTGCCCCACCTGGAGATTTCTCCTAGATGCAATCACCATATGCAAACATTGTTGTAGCTATCCAGAAGTGCAGGCTGACAGGATCCTGATATACCTGTCTCCTGAGAGGCACTGCCAAAACCTGACATATACAGAGGCAGATACTCACAGCTAACCATCAAACTGATCACAGGGTTCCTAGTGAAGGAGTTAAAAAGAATGAAGGAGTTGAAATCACTTGTGGCTTCATGGGGAGAGCTACAATACCAACCAACTAGAGCTCTCTAGGTCTAAACAGCTAGTGTGGAACACACATGGAGGGACCCATGTCTCTAGCTGTATTTGTAGAAGAGGATGGACTTGTTGCATATCAGTGAGAGAGGGGGTCCTTGGTCCATTGAAGGCTGGATATCCCAGTGAGGGGAAATTAGAGCAATGGGAGGAGGTGGAGTGTGTAGATGTGTGGAGCACACCCTCATAGAAATAAGAGGAGGGAGAATGAGGTAAGGGTTTTTGGGGGGTTGGGAATGGGGAATGAAAATAACATCTGAAATGTAGATATACAAAGTACCCAATGATAAAAAGAAAAAGAAAACAAAGAAACAAACAAAAAGAAAGAGATAAAACTGGCCATGGCAGTAGAACATTTGAGATTTTTTTAGAAGCAATATAACATTACCTATATTACAGGGATTCTTTATAATTGTCAAGGACAAGAGACTGTAGAAGAGGCCCATGGAAGTTTAGAACAATATCTTCATAAAATAAAAAAGTGGCAGATATATCCCTGTATACCACAAATTCATTTAAATCATGTTCTTTTAATTTTTATATTTTATGATTTTTAAAATTTGGATGCCAAGAAACTTTCTGTTGAGTGCCTATGGCATTCTACAACTAGGCATATTTATTCATAGGTGAAATAGAAAGATTCACTTACTGGCATAAGGCATGATCTTGATTAGGTATTAAATATGGGGAAGAGGGCATGTTTGTGTTTTTTTTTTTTTTCTGCAGGATGTTGAAGGAGCATGGTGGCCTCCAGAGCAATGGTTGAGACATGCTGATGCCAGGAGAAAGTATGAGGCTGACCTGTTATTTTGCTGAGTTCCCTGACAATGGTGACTGGAAAGCTGGGTTAGATATAAGTTCCTGACCCACTATTGCTTACCTATACCCCTCATGGGACAAACTGCCTTGCCTCAAGTTCTTAGAATTTTTGGAACAAAGAATCAAAAAGAGAAGTTATAATACCTCTTTTATTGTTCTTAAATGTAACCAATTCTTCAGACTCAATCATGGACTGGTCTAGAAATCAAGCCAATATTTGAAATAACAGTCTACATTTGGAAGTCTGGTTCTGGACATTTTCAAAAACATATTTGGAAGTTAGCTGCAGTTCTCTATGATGTTATGTTAGCAAAAGATAAAGATGGGGCAGGATCTGTATTTCAAACATGTGTTAGCACATGTGTTAAGGCTATTTTAATTGTCAAATTAAAAATACTTTTGTTTCTTCTACAGTATTTAATTTAAGTTGCATTGATAGTACACTTACTAATTGTGGTTGCTGGCATTTCCCAATGTTACCTAACTTTGGGGCAGGTTCTAAGAAGCTATATGCAGACCCAAGGTTTCAAACTGATTTGTGGAGCAATTAGCATTAGAATACAAGTATGTACATTTTTCTTCTTCTTAATCTTCTGAGATGCTACCAATCATGCATACCATCCAAATCCACACCCTCTCTGATCATAGCTCCCTGTAAAGTTGTCCTCTGTTTCTGTGAGAAACCACATTTTCCTTCCCATTTGAACCATCCCTGTTCATTGGGAATCATATTATTAGTGAGGCCTGGATAAATTGTTCACAGACTAGAATGAATAAAAAAAATTCTAAAGTTTTTAGAACATTTATAAATCTGAAAATATAAATTTTCAAAAACTGAGGAGCTTTCTAAATGATGAGTATAAAGACAAAACTGTTTTTGTGGCAACATAAAGAAGTTACAACATGAGCTTACATATCTTTATTATCTGAATAAAATGTGCTTGTTAGCACCATTAAGCTTTTTCAAAGTTGAGAACATTAAATGGAATAGAAAGACATATAATCAGTGAGTCTAAGAAAAAAAACTTGACAAAATGTAGCTTACATATTATATCTCCAACTTTATCTCAAAGAATCATGATAGACAGTTAAAAAGCATCAAGTATGACATATTTCTAATGTCATGAATCTATGCATATGAATTTTACTTTGTTTTATTTTTTTTTGTATTGGAAGACTCTCTGCAGCTTTGTATAAATGAGATAGTATATTACATCATTTCTATGTTTATGACCACAAAGAAATTGGCTGTATGACAATACGACTATGAACTTCAGATCTCCAAAGAATCTTGTCACTTTTATGGGAAAGATATGAGTGCTTGTATTTTCTAAATAAGTAGCACATTACCCTTTGGATTTCCAGTCATCAAGACATATATAAAAATTCTTGCACCTGATAAATGATATTAAAATTTGCAAGCCTTCTTATAGGTATTGCGTTTTTCCTCTGTGTAATTCCATCATTTTACATATTTTTATGGATAAGAAAATTTGAATGGCATGGAAAGTGTTAGACCATAGATGGACCATAGTTTTATTTGCTCTAAGAAAATGAAGTGTGATAGAAAATGTGCTTCCAGAGGATTGTGAAAATGGCTGATTTAGAACGAAGAGAGACTCACCAAGTTCTATCCATTTTATTATGTCTTATATTTAATAGTAACTGCAGGATATTCTGAGAATGCAGGCTCATGAAGGGAGTGAAGGTAGAGAAAGCTACATGAAAGAACCTAGGTACTTTATTAACCCATTCAAAGAGCAGATTTTCAGTTTACAAGTGAAGTAAAAATTTTCAGATAGTAAAACAGCAGACAGTGTTTTCTGTTGAATTGCACAGGTGTGGGGCAGGTATAGAACAAACAAATACTGTTGTCAGTCAGCAGCATTCCTTACCTGGGACCTAGGTAGCAATGAATTTAATGTTGTCTCTATGTAAAGAACAAATCAAGCTCATATAATTATCATGTGTGTAAGTGTCTGAGCAACACTATGATGAAACTATAAATTAAATTATGATTTGATGGACTGTTTATTTCATAATTTTATTTCTTAATCAAATCATGCATATATGGTATCACTACATGAAATATATTTATATTAATTGCGATTATTAGTGCTGGATGCAAAAAGGTTCTATCTGTTGCACATAAATAGATCTTTGATATATCACTAAATGGAAATTCTATGATCACATAATTCAGAGTCACCCTGCCCATTAATTTTTCAGATTAATCAGTTTTTTAACCTATCCACCACCCTGTTTTATGACACCTCACTTGTGTCCATCATCACCTTTAGGCTATGAGTGGGTGTCAGTCTCACTCTGTAAAATCTCCATTTTCAATAGTGTGCTTCTCTGAACATGTAAAACTTTTCCCATTTAATCTTTCATGGAAACTCATACTAAGTCAGGAAACTAATATAACTATAACTTCCCATGTATAGCTTCTACTTTTCCTTCTTTACATGGTTCTTTCACCACATTGTTTGTGTCATTCTGTCCTAAACTTAGACTAACATAAATGTCCTTTTAATATTTAGAAAAGACTTACTGCCTTATATATGGAAGGTTGGGATCCATTGTATATTTAAGGACAAGAATAATTATTTCTAAGAGATACATTGAATAAAATAACTTGTGTTGAAAAGTAGAGAAGTCAGGTGCTATAATCTGATGACTCAGAGGTATGGAGTGGTAGGCTGTGAGAGGCCATGGGGTACCCAGTTGAGTCTTCTTCTATCCCTGGATATCCTAAAGTGATGGGAGGAGTTTGGCAGTACTCCTGGGCCTCCTGGTCCCTCTCACTTAGATTTATCCATCTATAGCCCCTCCCAAATGAAGGTTTGTGGTGTTCAGAAACATAACACATGCAGAAGGCATGACTATAGGCCACAGAACCTTAAGAGATCTCCATATTAATGAGATACCTAAAAACCAGAGGGCGTTGCCAATTAAGCATTCCTTCCCAGACATTCCTCCTACTTGCAAAAAGTATTTAACCTCAGGCCCACCCTGAGAACATGGGGTACACCTTCATCCAATTTTCACCATGACAATAAACCTTTAAAAACCATGGACTTCCTCTTGTCTTTGGGGCCTGCTGTGGGGGACCATGGAGAAGGTCTTCAACTAGTGATCCTCAGTCTAATCTTCCACAAGGACCTCTCTGCATTCCAGCCATGGAGCCTACCAACTCAAGCAAGCTGGCTGAGTTAGCCATGACCCAACCAAGTGAGTACCCATGACCAAGAGTCTCATCTACCCTGCAGGGCACTGCTGGAGTTTCTTCCCCTCACTTCTTTCGGCTGCTAGTGTGTCCAATCTGTATACCCCCTGTATCAGTCCTTCTTTAGCCTCTCAGCTGTGCCTAAAAGCCCAAGGGCTGAAACCTGCTGGTCTCAGCCAGCTGCCTCAGCCCAGAGACCTTCAACCCAAGAGCTCTGGCCCACATGGAACCTCAGACTTGGATCTCCCCATGCCCAGAGTGGAGCTCAGTGGATTCCCCTAGATAAGTGTCTACTCAGTGCTGCATGAATTGAACTTAGTTGAATTCCCATGCTTCTGTCTCTTGATCCATGGCCCTAGCTGCCTGGTGTGGCAGACACAGGTGTCCTACAACTCAGCCTAACAGTGCCAACTCCCACGCATGAACTGCAGCCCCACACAGAGGAATATTGGAAATAGATGTATTCCCAGATTAATCTAGAAAGGGTGCTCATATGTAAAGGGCAGAGAAAACCCATGCCATTTTCTGGCTTGATGAAAGCATTTCTTGAATAGCTGAGCTGTCATAAATAAGTAAAGGAGATTGTTTACTTGAAAACAAAGGTTATTTATGTGATATTATGCCTTTATTTACAACTACATTTTCCAGTAATATGTTACTTTTCTGGGAATCACTGTGAAAAAGAAGGTTAAAGGTGAGTTGTGGTGCTTATTCCAAAGGGATTTATCTACAAAAGCCTCCCATACAGAAAGCTTGGGAAATATTGAGGAAAAGAAAGTGGAATGACCAATAGATCCAGAGAATTAGGGAGTTTATTGTGAGGTTGTATCTCCTAGTAACAACATAATATATCCCTATAAAGTGTTGATAACATGATTACTCCAATGTGAGTTGAACAAGGAGGACATCAATGAACATGACAAACAGAATTGGAAATAGCCCACGAAGGCTCACATCTACAATAACATACTATGGAGAGTCAGGGTAAAGCTGTCAGCAGAAGAGGTGATTCTCTTTAGGGAAAAGCATACCAATGGATTATCCAGGTTGCAAAGATCAGCCTGGAAAACATATATAGAATTAATGTTATATGGCGTTTACAAGCTATATTTAGGAATGTGTGTTTGTGTGTGTGTGTTCATGTGTATGTGTATGTGTGTGCACATGTGCAAATGTATGTATGCATGTATGTATAAATACTTATGTTCATAGAAAACAATGTAAGAAGAGGCCATGAATTTGAAAGAGAAGGAAGACAAGTTTCATTGGGGACTTGTAATAAGGAAAGGTAAGGGGAAAATATTGTAACTAAATTTCAGGCTAACAAAACAAACTTTGGAAAAGAAAATAAAGAGAAGAAGCTATATGGCCACAATAACACATACACATATATAAAGGTGTATTTTGAAGGACAATGGATCCAGTTATGTAAGGCATACAACAGTACAATATTTGAATCACCCCAACATTGAGGAAAACATAGCAAAGAAACTCTAGATAGAACATGATAGAAATCAAAATAAGGTGTAACCCATAGAATATAGCTGTTGTTTCTTGTTCAAACATGAACACTTTCCCTACAAATGAATTTGTACTGTTCATTTGTAGGGAATGTGTTCTGTCCATTGGAGACATAAGAGAAATACTGGCCTGTAATAAGCTACTAACCTGATGAGTCCTGAAGTTATGCCTACTGCTTACTTATTTACATGTACCCAAATTACAGCCCACTGTCATGAGGACTTTTTCATACACACCCTCTGCTGGAGTCAACCTCACACAGACTACAGACATGAGTGTGGCCATTTAGCTCCTGAGGTAGATGCTGTTGTGGCTTACAGGTAAGGAAAACAACACTGGAAATTTATTCAGCTTTCTATAGTCAATGCTGCTTGGTCTCAGTGAAAATCCTCTTGTGAATTAATCATGTGGGAATTTGTTTTCAATTTTTTGATTGTAGATGTCAGATGTGACATCCAGATGACTTAGTCTCCAGCCTCCCTGTCTGCATCTGGGGAAGAAAGTGTCACTATTAAATGTTGAGCAAGTGATAATAGTTACAATGTTCTAGCATGGTATCTTCAGAAAAAGGGAAAATCACCTCAGCTCCTGATCTATGCTGCAACCAGCTTGGTAAATGATGTGCTGGTCATGGGTCAGTAGCAGAGTGTTGGGCCTAACACGAGGTCTAATCTCCATTCCACCTCCACCCTTCAGTCATGTATACAGGTGGAGGGTGCGGAACAGGCCCTAGAGAGATTTACATACTAATGAGGTACCTGAAGGCCAGAGGTGGAGCCTATTAAACATTCCTCCCCAGCCCCTCCCCCCTTCTCCCCTCCCCTTTTAACTCAGGTCGATTCTGGGTTTGGGGGTGTATGCATCCAGATCCATCCACTATCTGCCATGTGAATAAACCAGTTTTGGAAACCCAAGGGCTTCCTCATGTGTTGGGGCTGCACCGCTATGAGGAACCGTGAGGAGCCAGGGAGAGGCTTTTAGTTAATGAACAGCCAGGCCCAACTTCCAGCTGGAGAAACCCAGAGCGTTCCAAGCCGACTACTCACAGCATGGCAGGAGGAACCTTGGGATCCCCAAGCCTTTTTTCCCCACAGCAGAGGATCTGACACAGGTTTTTCTCAAGATCAACAGCCTGAAGTCTAAAGATGTCACAAATTATTACTGACAAAAAGATCATAGTGCTCCTCCCACAGTAATTCAAGCCATGACATAAGGCACCCAAAAAAGCAGAAGTGAGAGGACAGGCTGCCCCAACTGCTCCTTATGATGTCTCCAGCTGCTCAGTTGCTGCAAATATTTCTTTTGCCAGGGTGTAAAGATCAATGTGATGTTTTTATGTAGTAGTTGGAGTAAAATTTCTATGTCCTAAATACCAGTTATTTTTAAGGCCTAGTATCAAAGTAAGGCAATGATTTATATTACTCATTAAACAAACAAAAAAAGCAAGGAAAAAACAACTAAAAATCCCTATTTATATGTTATATGTAGCAGAATATTGGCAATAGCTGGCATTCATTTAACAGGGTTGTCAACACATACACACACACACACACACACACACACACACATGTCAGGCCGTGGGAGGGTATCTTGGTTCTTGGGTGGGCATGGGCCTGGAACTCCAATACTCCAAGGGAAAAACAGCAGGTATTCAGCCATGTCCCCAGAACCCAGGGCCCTGACATGCGGTCTAATCTCCATTTAACCTGCATTACTCAGTCAAGTAGGACACAGGTTGAGTTACCTACAGGCCAGAGGGCATAGCTAACTAAGTTACTCCCTCCCAGATCCTCTTCTTTATCTCCCTCTCTATTTAAGCTCTCCCTTGGCTTAACTGGAAGGGGCATGCACATGCAGATTCAACTATCATCCATCATGCCAATAAAGATCTTGGAATCCTCAACTTTCTCATGCTATTGGGGCCTGCCATGAGACCATTGTGGAGAACATCCCTTCGACCCAGCCAAGGGGCCACTGTGGCTTTTACACACACACACACACACACACACACACACACACACACACTCCTTAAGTTATATTGGTAAGAAAAATTTATCTATTTATAGGATTAATATATGAGGAAAAAATTTGTGAAAATAATTTAATGATTATCAACATTGACTGTTCTTCCAGGGGATATGGATTTGCATCCCAACACTCACCTGATGTCTAGCTTTTGACAACTCCAAATCAAGTATTAAATTTAAGCCACTCTTCCTACCTTTGAGCAAAGGAATTCATGCCAGTGTCTCAGCAGGTAAGCAAACTGCAAAAAGGTGATGAAGAAAACTTGTTTAAATTGACTTCTTCAACCTGGATAAGATTTAGACAGTTTGATTTCACTTACTATATTCCAAACAAATTTAAACATAGTATAGTTTGGGAAAAAGTTTTCTGATGTAATACTATCTCTGGTACACAAAGAAGTGTAAGTGCATAGAAACTCAACCCAGGGTCATGTCATTTCTTACGTGAAGTTGACTGTTAGACATAGGTTACCTGTACTATCTTAAGAGGTATAGGAAGGGTCTGGTATGTTCAAAGTCAAATTGATAATATGAATATCATTTGCTAATATATATGTCATTTGCCCTCTTAGCCACTTGGGTGTTAGAGTTTGGAGGAGCCTTTGGCTATAGAGAAAGTGTAAAGGTCACATATAATATTTATTCTATTTTTCTATCCCTGGGAGATCTATGCTACCCTCCCATTCAGTTTATTTCTCCATGACTTAATTCTATATGTCTTTGTTTCATACCTTAGTTATAAGATATTTAATGGCTTGCTTTTTTATTGCAGTAAGACATCATCATAGGCAAGGCAATTTATCAAAAAACAACACAAAAAGTAAATAAATAAATTGGGGAGCTCTTATTTCCAGAGGATTAGTCCAGGAAAAACATGGTGGGAATAATGGTAGCATTCAGGCAGGAATCGACTTTATGTGGTAATTAACAACTTAAATCTTCTACAAATAGGAGACCCAGAGAGAACCAGGGAGATAAATGGGGGTAACAGAGCTGAGTTGGATATATTTAATTATAATTTTTGATAAGCAAAATGCAAATAAAAAAACATTCTTTGTCTCTCCAATACTCTTATTGGTTCCACATGATGTCATTAAAGATTGGATTTTTTTATTCCTGACAGGAGGCCTGTAGTTTTAAACCTTATTTTCAGGGATCTTCTGAAATGTCATAATATATCCAATTGAATTTGGTGCAGAGAATATTGATTACATTGTTTTCATTGGGCATAAAAAGCACTATTATATGCAGGATCTATTAATTAGATATGCTTTCTACCCTCAGGATTAAAAGCAGAAATCAGATCTATATTAAATCCTTTATCAGGAAAGCTCACATAATTGGCAAGTTACTGAAACATTTTGTCTTAGATGTTGGGGTCATACATAGGTCTGTGAGGGCCAGCAACATTGCAAAACATTTGATGCCATGGGGGTAATTAGGTAAGTTGAGGAACTGAGAATTGGTAGAAGGCAATGACTGTACAGAATAGTAAATTGGCAAGAGTCAGCAGGTAAATTAAACATAGATCTAGGCCTGGGCAGTACAGTATACTTTGATTTCTTCTGGCTGGATTGGGATCAAGAACAACAAAAGAAGGAAGATTATCATACCAGGATGGTGATGGCAAGGCAGGGGTCTAAGTCACAAAAATTTCTTTAAGCACCAGCTATACAATTTAGGTTACCTCAGACCATGTTTTGAAATTAATTTTGAATCAAAGATTTGTCCAAAGTGAGAGTCATAGCATATAAGGCACATGATTGCAGGTCATCTAATCCATTTGAAATGTTCATATTGATCATTGGTTAAAAAGCTATCTGCCAGGTAGTTGATAATTCTAGGTTCAAAAATTGATATTCCTGCAGAAATGAGTAATTTATCTTCAATTTGTGGAATTTAGAATTTTTAACTGATTAGATAAGTGATTCTGTCTATGCTAATGAAAAGTTCTCAGATGTGTGATTCTAGTCAAACAAATCCACACAGATGTGCATGTTCATATTTCTAGTCAAAATATTTTGAGTTTAAATATTAGACAATTCTAAAGCTATTTCAAATACTCCTAGCTTATTTATATAATTTTTTCAACTGTCTTTTTTGGGTTTTTTTGGGGAGGGGGTTCAAGACAGGGTTTCTCTGTGTAGCCCTGGCTGTCCTGGAACTCACTCTGTAGACCAGGCTGGCCTTGAACTCAGAATCCACCTGCTTCTGCCTTCCAAGTGCTGGGATTAAAGGTGTGCGCCACCACTGCCCAGCTCAACTGCCTTTCCTTACACTGGTACCAAGGCTCTTATTTTCATTCATTCATTCATTCATTCATTCATTTATTCATTCACTCATTTACTCATTGGATCAATCCCATGTTTAAATCTATCACAATTTATCTTTTTATCCTACATAATTTAATTTCTACACATATAGATGCTCCCTCTTATATTCTGCTTTTGTGGCATGCCTCACAGTGTTTCAGAGCAATTTATATATAATGGGAATCTACCTATGATAATCATATGCTTTTTCCATTTTCCTTGCTTTGACAGTCTCAGCGTACAGTAAGAACACTCTTAATTTGGAAGAACTCACACTGAACATCATTGTGGCTATAACTCTCTATGAAGAGTTTCTACAATTAATCTTGAATGTTTTTTTAATGCACACTCATTATGTTCCACTGTCCTAAACAGATACATTGAGAAATATGTTTTTTAGTATAAATCCACAATGCAGTTTTGATAAAGCTATGCAAGTTTAGAGGATATAACAGATTTAAAGGCATGAATCAACATGTTACCAAGAGGGCTTCCATATCTGTTAAAAATGGTTTTCTTTATTCATCAAAGAATAGTATTAATCTGAAGTGTCAAGTAATACATGACAGAATTGCATGTAATTTTAAGCAAAGATGTTAGGGAGATCCGGTTTTCTCACTTGAGAATAGAGCAAATCCTAACTTTGCCTACGCACAATGAAAGAAATCCTAAATAGATTAAAACAGATTGTTTAGCTTCAGAGCACAACTTAGGAATTTCACAGGATGCTTTGTATTATAAATTACATGCCTCTTTTCTAGTGTTTTCATTCATATTGTGCTTCTGTTTCTCACCAAGTATGTCATGGAAATAGAGGAAACAAAATACACCAGCAAAAAATAGGTGCTACACTTTTTTGTGTTTCTATTATATTGTGTGAATAGACTTTATTCTAGATAAAACAATAGCTTAGAAAGTATGCATGAGCACTGAAATTACTCATATTCCAATAGCAATTTATCATAGGATATTATTCATAATGCCCACCCAGTTGGTTCAGCACCTCAGTTATAAAGAACTGCAGATTCCTCATATTACAAAAGACACCTGAATTTTCAGACATTGATAACTTAGCTGAGATGAACCAGCCTGGTAGTTTTGTTCACTTAACTAAATCTTTGATCACTTTATATGTCAGAGCACTACCCAATAATCTGAAGACATCTTAATAAGCAGTTCAAAATCTGTGCAAGTTTCAGTGTCACAGGGGAAAACCCAAGGCATGATGGTTCATCTCCCCAGGTTTATTATGAGGCTTCTGTTGCTTTCACTCTCAGGTAAGGAAAGATGCCCTCATGGAATTATGTAGCCCACAGTTACCAGTGTTGTTTGAATCCACAGATACTTTCACCAGTAGTATGATTTACAGAACACATTTGTTGTGTTTTCAAACTTATGTGCCTAAGGTACAATTGTGCTGACACAGTCCTCATCATATCTCTGCATCATTGGAAGAAAGTTTTGTCATCTATTGTTTCATCAGTCAGTACATTATTGATATATGTTGGTACAAACAAAATCCAGGGAAAGCACCAGGGTCCTGTACAATAATACATCAAACAAGGATGGTATCCCATCAAAGTTTACTGGCAGTGTGTAAGGAACTGAGAATTCACAGTTAATATCATAGTGTCTTGTGTGATGGTTCTGCAAACTATTACTGTCATCAGTCTGATAAGTTTCCTTCCATAAAATTACAGGTCATAACACAAAAGTACAAAAGATGTAAAATATTTGGTTATTATACCCAACCATTCTTTTGTGTATCTCTATATTTTGATAGTATTTTTCAGATATATCCAAGCTATGAAGGCAATTTTGAGATTTTAATAGAAGCAGCCACGACACCTTGTTGACCTTATTATTTCTATGCATTCACACACAAAATATCTGTCATTATTAACAATGTTTAAATTCATAAAAAGTTGTCACTTATAAGGACAGCCTCATCAAAATCATTTTTCAATTTCTCCAGAGCAGGCCATTGTTTTATTTTATTATAACTTTATCTCAGACTACTCACAAGATTCCACAGTCTGAAGGCCTCCCAGGAGTTTAGCTGCACATAGGGCAACAGGTAAGGGACCTTCCCAAAGAACCATAGCAAATGGGAACCCGGAGGAACACAGTAGTATTAGGACCCATCACTTCCCACAATCCTCACCCTTTGAACCGTAATTCCCTTATGGCCTATGCCTTCAGTAGGGGAAGATCTGCAGCTTGTCTGATATTCTAAACACCCCTCTCAGAAGGCCTCACAGCAGCTCTGATGCATACATGGCAACAGGTAAGAGACTTTTCCAAACAACAGAAGCAGCTGGGAACCCAGAGGAGCCCAGGGAAATCAGGACCCATTCCCCTCCTTAAACTCTACCAGCACTTCTGTCCTGTATCTTCCACATGTGAAGTCTATCAACTCGACTGCTCTTCTGAACACCTTGGAATCGGAACGCCTTCCAGTAGTACTGCTGCACTCACAGCAACAAAAATGATAGTCTGAAGGCCTCCCAAAAGAACAGCTATATTCAGGGCAACAGCTTGACTGCTTCTCTGAAAATAAAACAGTTTAAAGGCCTTCCAGGAGATCTATATGCTATGAAACAGATCATAAGCTTGTCTGCTCCTCTGAAGACCCAACAGTCTGAAGATCTCCTGTGAGATCTGTTGCAGGCAGTACAACAAATTAGCTGCTTATTTGCCCTGGTGAAGAACCCACAGTCTGAAGGCCTTCCAGGAGGTCTACTATAGCTAGAGCCACAGGCCTGCCAGGAAATCAACAACAACCCATAGTTACTGGAGGTAGGCTCTAGACAGAGACACACAGGCCACCTAAGAGTAGAGATAACCACATGGAAAGAAAAAAATGCAAAAGAAGTTTTGGCAAAAGCCTTTATGCTTTGGCATCATCAGAACCAATTTCTCCCACTACAGCAATATTCAGATACACCAGAACACCTAAAAACAGGATGCTGACCTAATGTCTCATCTCATGAAGATAAAAGAGCCCCTTAAGTAAGACATAGATAGCTAAGTCACTGAAAGAAATATAGGATACCACATATAAACAGGTGAAAGCCCTTAAAGAAGAAACAATTTCTATAAAAAAATAAAGGAAAACACAATCAAGCAGGTGAAAAAATTGAACAAAATGGTTCAAAACTTAAATTGGAGGAAGAAACAAGAAAGAAACACAAATAGAGGCAACCCTGGAAATGGAAAACCTAGGAAAGAGGTCAGGAAATACAGATGCAAACATCACCAACAAAATACAAGACAGAGAGGAGAGAATCTCAGTCATTGAAAATTCATTAGAAGATATTGACACAATGATCTTGGAAAATTCAAAACATTGGTTATTGCTCATACTCTCTGTGATGGTATTTTCAGCTGTTGATTCATAACATCCAGTCTCGCACACACTGCCCAGGCATTTGTTATTGTATTGCTGACTGATTTGCATGGGCCCCTCCAGGATAGCCCAGCTGACCAGAATTTATAAACCAGTGAGAATTAAGCAGCATCAAACAGGCAGAGGGAACAAGATGGAGGAGCCACAGGTCCAGATCTTCATGCTGTTGCTGCTATGGGTCTCCGGTGAGAAATTCAAAAGTATTATTATCATTTTAGAGTCACATCTTTTTATATATAACAAATTTACAATGTTTGAAAGTTAATAATGTTTCTTATATAAGAGTACTTTGACAATATGACAGTATAAGTTTATTTAAATGACAAATTTCAACTGTTATTATACTCTATGTTTGTGTATGCATGCATGTTAACTATCTACTCATTATTTCAAGTATCTGTGGGGACATTGTGATGACCCAGTCTCCACCCTCCTTGGCTGTGTCAGCAGGAGAAAAGGTCACTATGAACTGCAAGTCTAGCCAGAATCTTTTATATAGTGCAAATCAAAAGAACTACTTGGCCTGGTACCAGCAGAAACAAGGACAGTCTCCTAAACTGCTGATCTACTGGGCATCCACTAGAGCTTCTGGCGTCCCTGATCGCTTCACAGGCAGTGGATCTAGGACAGATTTCACTCTGACCATCAGCAGTGTGCAGGCTGAAGACCTGGCAGTTTATTACTGTCAGCAGTATGATAGCTATCCTCCCACAGTGCTACAGACTCCTACATAAAACTCCTGAAGACACTCACCAGCTGCCTCCACCACACATAGCCCTGGGTCTGCATACTTCCTCCTTCTAACTGAGAGCCAGTGCACCTGAAACACTCAAGAAAAAGTTTGTAAAGCCCAGCAAAAACAAAGGGTTCAAAAATCTTTTTTTTGTCTTTTGCTATGACAAACTTTTATATGAAAATGCAGAAAAGAAATCATTATTATAGTTCTTTTCTATGTGTCACAATTTGCTTGAATATGACAGAGTTACATTTTTATAGTTCTGGAGTCCTAGTATCTAACATAAGTCTCTTTAAGCTGAGTTGACGATGATAGCAAACTTCATTTGTTTTTGGCACTATGGCAAAAGGGTATGTTTCTTGCTTTTTCTACCCTCTAGAGGGCTTTCTTAATTCTTGTGCCCATTTCTTCTGTTTTTTTTTCTTTTGTTTTTCATAAATTGTTTTAATTTTTATTTAATTGTAGTTAATTCATTGTCTTTTCCGTGTGCTGGTGAGTGTGTGTTTGTGTCTCTCTGTGTGTCTACATTTTAGCCTGCACATATTTTATGGCATGTTTGTGGTGGTCAGAGGAAAACTGTAGCAGGATACCATCCCATTACATTGTATAAAGCTCAGTGATTGGGCTGTATGAGAGGTAGGCAGAGTGAGGGGAGGAAGAAGAGAAGAGGGGGAGCTAGGAGAAAGGAGGAGAGAGGGGGGAAACACAAAAATGTCTTAAAGAATTAAAGGATAACACAACCAAACAGGAGAAGGAATTGAACAAAACCATCCAGGATCTGAAAATGGAAATAGAAACAATAAAAGAAAACAACAGAAAGGAGACAACCCTAGATATAGAAAACCTAGGAAAGAGATCAGGAGTCAGGGATACAAGCATCACCAACAGAATACAAAAGATAGAAGAGAGAATCTCAAGTGCAGAAGATACCATAGAAAATATTGACACAACAGTCAAAGAAAATGCAAAAAGCAAACACAAAAAGCTTCTAAAACAAAACATCCAGGAAATTCATGATACAATGAGAAGATGAAACCTAAGAATAATTGGTATAGAAGAGAGTAAAAATGCCCAACTTAAAGGGCCAGTAAATATCTTCAACAAAATTATAGAAGAAAACTTTCTTAACCTGGAAAAGAGATGCCTATGAACATACAAGAAGCCTGCAGACATCCAAATAGACTGGACCAGAAAAGAAATTCCTCCCATCATATAATAATCAAAAATGCACAAAAGAAAGAAAGAATAATAAAAGCATTAAGGGAAAAAGGTCAAGTAACATACAAAGGCAGACCTATCATAATTACACCAGACTTCTCATCAGAGACTATAACACCCAGAAGATCCTTGAAAGATGTCATATAGACCCTAAGAGAACACAGATGCCAGCCCAGGCTACTATACCCAACAAAACTCTCAATTACCTTGAATGGCAAAACCAAAGTATTCCATTGTAAAACCAAATTTACACAATATCTTTTCACAAATCCAACCTTACAAAAGCTAATAGATGGAAAATGCCATCACAAGGAAGGAAACTACACCCTCAAAATGGCAAGAAAGGAATATTCTTTCAACAAACCTAAAAGAATATTGCCACACAAACATAACCTCTAACAACAAAAACAACAGGAAACAAAAATCACTATTTCTTATTATCTCTTAACATCAATGGATTCAATTCCGCAATAAAAAGACATAGACTAACAGACTAGATATGTAAACAGGAAATGAACCTCAGTGACAAAGACAGACACTACCTCAGAGTAAAAGTATGGAAAAAATTTCCAAGCAAATGATCCCAAGAAGCAAGTAGGAGTAGCCAATCTAATATCTAATAAAATTGACTTCAACCAAAAGTTAACAAAAAACAAAATGAAGTACACTTCATACACATCAACAGAAAAATCTTACAACATGAAATCTCAATTCTGAACATCTATTCTCCAAATTAAATGGCAGCCACATTCATAAATGCTGGGGACAGTATACAAGGACATGGACTGCCTTTAGTAGGCCAGGATCAATTCATCTCTGAGGCTCACACAGCTCCTTGTAGAGAATGGTTTCTGGGACCCTGAGAAGCAGGAGACAAATCACTCAAGGGGACCCAGCATTTGAAATAAGGGACCGCTTGCACTAGGCTGGGATGGAGACATCTCTGTAGCCAGCAGCAGCTCTTTGTAAAAAAAACAGTGGTTCCTATTTCTCCTAAACTTAGCCTTGGACAATGGCTGTATAGATTTCATTTGTGCATGACTGTTTTTCAGTTGGCCTTGTTATGCATAATTATTTTATTATATCTGACTTTCCTACTTCTTTCACCTTCTGCTCTGGTGAATTCTGTGAAACTAGATGTTCTTTGATGTAATGATTCTTAAACAATCAAAATTTAGGCATAGGGCACAGCACAGCACAGTCCTAATGGCCCAGGAACATAAATTGAGTTCTCATCTTGGAAATAATGCAATAACTACACAATGGTAGTCCCAGATTAATGCTTGACTTACAAAAAATTTTGAAGAAATTATTAGAAAATGAAAAAGATCCAAGACTGGGACTCCAAGAAAGAAAAAAATATCTATTGAAGGTATGACATAAGTTTTGCAAAGCATTTAAGAGTAGTTCCTGTGGGAAAAAGCTGCAGTGGACTGTCAGCTGGATCATAGGGACATCTTTCATGATGGTTGCATGGTGGGCCCCAATAGCTCGAGAAAGTTCAGGATTTCAAGATCTTTATTGGCATGACAGATGATAGTTGGATCTCGATGTGCACCCCCCTCATTAAATATGAAGGGAGATAGAGGGGAGAATTTGAGAGGGAGTAACTTAATTTGCTATGCCCTCTGGTCTTTAGGTAACTTATTAATATGGAAATCTCTGAAGACTGAGGCCTGTAGCCATACCCTCTACCTGTGTTCTACTTGACTGAATGGTGTAGGTTAAATGGAGATTAGACCACATGTCAGGACCCTGGGTTCTGGGGGCATGGCTGGGTTCTGGGGGCATGGCTGAACACCTTCTGTTTCTCCCTTGGAGTATCGGGGTTCCAGGCCCATGCCCATCCAAGAACCAAGATACCTTTCCACAACCTGACAGGTTCCTAGATAAGAAAGTATACAATACATAAGATCTTATACTAGTAAAACTAAGTCAAAACACTGTGATTCTTAGGAGAGTCATTATGCATAATGCATAGAAGTAGAAAGCTAGTGGAACTATTAATTTAAGGGTTAAATTGATTCTTTCTGGCCACTGCCTGGTAGAGCTTCACAAGTAAATGCAAGTAGCTGACCTCAGAGCTCTGAGCTCTGAAATATAATAAGTTAAAAGTTAAAGTTTAAATAATGACAAGTTTACAATTATTATTATTTTGGCTACAGGCCTGGGAATAGATAAGCTTGAAACTTTGGGGAACAGTTGTAATTCTTATTTCTTTGTGGGTGTGGTTATTCTTTTGAATTGAATTTGGCAATGATTATACAATGACTTTTTTCTACCTGCTTTTGGAGTATCAATAAAAGACTGGGGCAAGAAAAAGACAAGAGAGCATGAAAAGAACATGTGAAGAATGTGAAGAGTGAGTGAAGAAAGAATGTAAAGAGTGAGTGAAGAGAGAATGTGAGGTATATATGGAGAGTATATGCATGAGTGAAAGGAGAGAGCATGTGGTATATGTGAGATGTGTCTAAAATATGTGTGTAAGAGTGACAGAGGAATACACAGAGGTGAGTAGGAGTATGGGAGTTCAAGAATAGAAAAGTGCACAAGAAAAAACAGTGCGTGCTGGGAAATACAGAGTGTGTGCAGGCTCAAGCTGCAGGCACATGAGAGAGAAAGAAAGTAGAGAGTGAGAGAGAAGAGAGAGAAACTTTAAGCCTTGAAAATTTTCCTGTCAGCTTGTACTCAAAAAGTAGTCTGTGTATATTTATTATGCACCTTCCAAATATCCCTTCTTCCAACTGAGAACTCTGATTCTGTGTGGAGGCTGGATGCTGACACATAAAAGAAACTTTACTAATGTGTGCTGAAAGCACACATTGCACCTCACAAAATAAAAGTAAGAGACTTCAGCACCCTACTTTCAGCAATGGACACATCATGGAAACAGAAACTAAAAAGAGACACAGTGAAACTAAAAGAAGCTATGAACCAAATGGATTTAACAGATATCTATAGAATATTTCATCCTAAAACAAAAGAATATAACTTCTCTGCTTCTTATGGTAACTTCCTCAAAATTGAACATATAATTGGTTGCAAAACAGGCTTCTAGAAATACAAGAAGATTGAAATAATCCCATGCATCCAATCAGATGACCATGGACTAAGTCTGGCTTTCAATAAAAACAAAAACAACAAAAAGCCCACATACAGATGGAAGCTGAACAATGCCTACTCACTGATGACTTGGTCAAGAAGAAATAAAGAAACAAATTAAGTATATTTTAGAATTTAATGAAAATGAAGGCACATCATACCAAAACATATGGGGTACAATAAAAGCTAAGAGGAAAACTCATAGCTCTAAGTGCCTTCAAAAAGAAACTTGAGAGAGCATACAGTAGCATCTTGACAGCACACCTGAAAGCTCTAGAACAAAAAGAAACAAATACACCAAAGAGGAGTAAACTGCAGGAAATAATAAAACTCGGGGCTGAAAAGGGAGACTTAAGAATGGAAACTAATGAAATTTGAAAAAAACCTCATCAGATACTACTACAAAAGCCCATATTCAACGATATTGGAAAATCTGAATGAAATGGGCAATTTTTCAGACAGATACTAGTGTCAAAGTTAAATCAGTATCAGATAAATCATCTGAATAATCACATAACTCCTAAAAAATAAAAGTAATCATTAAAAGTCTCCCAACCAAAAAAAAAAAAAAAAATGCCAGAACTAGATGGGTTTAGTGCAGAATTCTATCAGGTCTTTGAAGAAGACCTAATAACAACACTCTTCAAACTGTTCTACAACACAGAAACAAAAGTAACACTTTCCAAATCATTCTATAAAGCCACAATTACACTTATATCTAAACCACACCAAGACCCAACAAAGAAAGAGAAGTTCAGACCCATTTACATTATGATTATTAATACAAAAGTACTCAATAAAATGCTCACACACCGAATCCAAGAACACATTAAAATAATCACTCACCACGATCCAATAAGCTTCATTCCAGGAATGCAGGGATGGTTCAATATATGTAAATACATCAATGTCATCCACTATATAAACAAATTCAAAAGAAAAAAAAACATGGCCATTTCAGTAGATGCTAGAAAAGCATTTGACAAAATTCAAAATCCTTTCATGATAAAAGTCTTGGAAAGATCAGGTATTCAAGGCCCAAACCTAAACATAGCACACCAATAGCCAACATCAAACTAAATGGAGAGAAACTTCAAGCAATTTCATTAAAATCAGGGACTAGACAAGGCTGTCTACTCTCTCCCTATCTATTCAATATAGTGCTTGAAGTCCTATCTAGAGCAATTAGACATTATAGGAGGTCAAAGGAATACAAATTGGAAAGGAAGAATTCAAACTATCACTATTTGAAGATAATATGATATTATACTTAGGTTACCTCAAAAATTCCACCAGAGTTCTCCTAAACCTGATAAACAACTTCAGCAAAGTGGCTGGATATGAAATTAACTCAAATGAATCAGTAGACATCCTCTACTCAAAGGATAAGTAGGCTAAGAAAGAAATTAGGGAAATGACACCCTTCACAATAGTCACAACTATTGTAAAATACCTTGGTGTGTCTCTAACCAAGCAAGCTACAGATCTGAATGACAAAAACTTCAAGTCCCTGAAGAAAGAAATTGAAGAAGATCTTAGAAGATGAAAAGAACTCCCATGCTCATGGATTGGCAGGATTAATATAATAAAAATGGCCATGTTGCCAAAAACAATCTACAGTTTCAATGCAATTCCCATCAAAATCTCAACTCAATTCTTCATAGAGTTAGAAAAAAAGAATCTCAAATGATTTGGAATAACAAAAACTCCAGGATTGCTAAAATTATTGTCAACAGTAAGAGAACTTCTGATGGAATCACCATTCCTGATATCAAACTGTATTAAAAAAAAAACTATTGATAAAAACTGCATGGTTTTGGTAAAGAGACAGGCAGGTAGATTAAGGAAATAGAATTAAAGACCCAGAAAAGAACCCACACAACCATGGTCACTTGATCTTTGACAAAGGAATTAAAACAATCCAGAGGAAAAAAGGATGCATTTTCCACAAATGTGGCTGGTTGAACTTGAGGTCACCATGTAGATGAATGGAAATCTACCATTCTTATCTTCTTGTCTTGTACAAAGGTCAAGTCCAAATGGATCAAAGACCTCCACATAAAATCAGATACACTGAAACTAATAGAGGAGAAAGTGGAAAAACATGGAACACATTGTCACATGGGAAAATTCCTGATCAGAACACCAATGAACTATTTTATGAGACCAAGTATCAACAAGTCTGATCTCCTGAAATTGCAAAATTTCTGTAAGGCAAAGGCCACTGTCAATAGGACAAAATGACAACCAACAGACTGGGAAAAGATCTTTACCAATCCTATATCCAAAAGTGGGTTAATATCCAATATACACAAAGTACTCAAGAAGTTAGACTCCAGAGAATCAAGTACCCATATTAAAAATGGGGTACAAAGCTAAACAAAGAATTCTCAACTGAGGAGTACTGAATGGCAAAGAAGCACCTAAAGAAATGTTCAATATCTTTAGTCATTTGGAAAATGTAAATCAAACAACCCTGAAATTCTAGCTCACACCAGTCAGAATGGCTAAGATCAAAAACTCAGGTGACAGCAGATGCTGATGGGAATGTGGAAAAAGAGAAACACTCTTCCATTGTTGATGGCATTGCAAGCTGGTACAACCACTCTGGAAATGAGTCAGTCAGTTTCTCAGAAAATTGGACATAGTATTACCTGAGGACCCAGCTATACTACTCCTGGGCATATACCCCAAAAGTTCCCCATCATATAACAAGAACACATGCTCCACTATGTTCACATCAGCCTTGTATATAATAGCTAGAAGTGGATAAAACCCAGATGTCATTCTACAGTGTAATGGATACAGAAAATTTGGTACATTTATGCAATTGCATACCACTCAGCTATTAAAAACTATAAATTCATGAAATTCTTAGACAAATGAATGGAACTTGAATATATCCCGAGTTAGGTCGTTCAATCACAAAAGAACACACATGGTATGCACTCACTCATAAGTGGATATTAGGCCAAATGCTTGGAATATCTAAGATAAAATTGACAGAACCCATGAAGGTCAAAAATAAGGAAGACCACAGTGTGGGCACTTTTGTCCTTCTTAGAAAAGGGAACAGGCTTTGCTTTAGCCTGACAAATACAGAGGTGGATGCTCACAGCCATCAGTTAGGCTGAGCACAGTGTCCCCAAAGAAGGAGTTAGAGAAATGCAGAAGGAGCCGAAGGGTTTGCAACCTTATTGGAAGATCAATAATATCAACCAGCCAGAAACCTCACCCCCCTCCCAGAGCTACCAGGGACTAAACTACCAACCAAGAAGTATACAGGGAGTGACTCATGGCTCCAGCCACATAAAAAGCAAATGATGGCCTTACTGGACATCAATGGAAGGAGAGGCCCTTAGTTATCTGAAGGCTTGATGCCTCAGTGTTGGGTAATTTGAGGTCAGGTGGGGAAAGGAGAGGGTGGGTGGTTGGGGCAATACCCTATTGCAACACAGAGAAGGGAAATAGGATAAGGAGCTTCTTGGAGGACACCAGAAAATGGGATAACATTTGAAATATAAATAAAGAAAATATCCAATAAAATAAATTTTAAAAACAAAAAAAGAAAGCATGTCATACTTCATTGTACTTTGGAAACATGTCATCGGTATGCACGTTCATTGTGCTTTGGAAACATGTCATCAGTGTGTACACACAAACATACACACACACACACCCACACACACACAAAGATATCATGGCTATAATTTCAAAGAATTCTACCATAATATTAAGAAAACAATCTCAATAATTATAAAATGTAGAAGAGCTGAGATAGAAACTAAAGCCATATGGAACATATTACATGAAATGATAACAAAAAATTTCAGATATAAAGAAAAAACATGACAAACATAAGAAGGAGTTCAGTTTCCTATGTAGGTATTACCAAAGAAGAATCTCCCCATGTCATAGATTGTGTCTATTATGTAAAAAAAAGGAAAGAACATATCTCAAAAGATATAATATAAAAATTCCACCTCACTTCCCAAGAAAAACACATAAGACTGCTATTTCAACTTTAATTGAAAACCTTAAAGGCTGGAAAAGCATGAAACAATATATTTAAGATATAGAGGATAATAGATTTATGAGGTAGTTACATTAAGCAATATTATTTTTTCCATTGAGGGAGAAATGAGAAAATTACAAGTGAAGCATAAACTAAGGCATTTCATGATCATGAAGACAGTATTGCAGACGATATTATAAAAATACTATGCACGGCAGTACACACAAATGTAATGTCAAGAGAAGAGTAGATAAACAATGATTATCATGAAAGGAGTCCTGTATGTTCAACACTGTAAGCCAGAAAACTCTAATATTTTTAAAGAGTAAGCAAGGAAGCAACTAAACAACAATCCAATCCATCAAGAAACCTAGCAAAGGTGCAGGAATTAATTAACATTTTTAAATCACCTTATGTCACCACAATTAAGCAATAATGGCACACTTGTTGTTAGACTAAGTTTTAAAACAATACATAACTGGATGTTTTCTGCAAGAAACACACCAATCTGGTATTGATATACACATACTGTGTATAAATAAAAATAAATATATGTAAAGAATGGGTTTCAAACAAAGCAGGCATAATTCTTCTCATATCTCTACAGTAGAATGAAAATCAATGCTGAAGAAAGCATATAAAGAAAGCAATAACTGAGATGAATCACCTAAAATTACAAAACAATACCAAATACATACAAATCAAACTTTGCACTTTCAATCTGATAAAATAATCCAGGATGCAATGGACATAGAAAGCTATATATGTCCTGATAGAATAGCAGAGAGAAATGTCTGCACACTCATCTTTAGATTTAAACTGAAAATAGAAAGAAGATTTCATTAAACTGCATTAACAATGAATGAACACAACAAACTTTTAAAATATGTCTAATGTATGTATGTGTACCATGCATCTTTCATTGCAGCCTATCAATATTCTATACACTTCATTTTAAGTCCCAATGTAACTTTTATCAAGAATAATGAAATTTAAAGTAGAATCCAGCAAAGAGAAATTACAGGAACTAAATAATTAATTTGAAACTTCAGAGTAATCTCTTGAATTACCATTGATTTATTGAAAAAATCATTGAAAAAAAAACAAACAATTCCTAGAATCAAATGAAAATAACAGCATAGTATCCCAGCATTTTTCAGATGCAGCTATGATATACCAAGAGGAAATTATATAGCTTTGAATGCCTACATTAAAGAACTAGAATGACATCAAGGACATGACCAAATTCAGAGACTTCTCAAGTAAGTACCTAATGATAAGCCTCACTGTTTAATGAAAAGATCAAGCTAACCAAAGCAGTTAGTGGGAAGAGGTGGAAAACATTTGAGCAGAAATCAATTGAATGAATATTAAAATAGTAGTAAATAAAATTACTACATTTTTGCTGTTTGAATAAATAGACAAGAGCAAGAGATGCAGACTTACATTAATAAATTCAGAGATAGAAGAGAAGGATTTGTACCAGGTTCATATGAAATCGTGGCATTCATTTCTTTTTTAAATACTTATTTATTTATTTATTTATTTATTTATTTATTTATTTATTGTATTAGAGTACATTGTCACTGCCTTCAGACACAGCAGAAGAGGGCATTGAGTCTCATTACAAATGCTTATAAGCCACTATATGGTTGCTGGGAATTTAACTCAGGACTTTTGGAGGAGCAGTCAGTGCTTTTCACCACTGTGCCTTCTCTAGCTCTAGGCATTCATTTCAGAGTGCTTTGAAAACTTATATTTTCCAAAACTGGGAAATCTAGAAGAAATGTGTGTATGACTAGACACATATGGCATAATAGCACTAAACAAAAATGATATTAATAAACTACAACAAAAACAAATCAAGGAATATTATTAAAGTGGTAATAAAAATGTCTCTCAAATGTATGAAACTCATTACATATAGATGATCTCTGGGATTCTGAAAACCTTTAATAAAGAGTGACAATAATGCTCCTGAAACTCTTCAATGCCATATAAAAGGGAGGAACACCACCAGACTTGTTGTATGACCCAGCATTATCCATATGACAAAATAAACATAGAAAGGGGAAACAGGAAAGAGACAGAAAGAGTGAGTGAGCAATTACCTTGATTTACATAAGGGCACCTCCAATTCTTGCACAGGAAATCTAGGAACACATTAAGTGTAGTGTACACTATTAGGTTGTTGGGATTCAAGGTAGAAAAAGATGGCTCAAAACCAAAATCACTGACTTCAATTCACCAAGAAGTGTTTAAGAAATAGCAAGACTATTATGATCTCTATCAGTGCAGAAAATTCCTGCAAGCTCATGATAAAATCGCTGAAGGGACCAGAATTTGTAGGCTCTTTTCTGAATATAATAAAGAATATAGAATATAGTTTGAAGAATCTAAATCTCTCCATGCAGCTTCTGCTGAAAGATGGCAGAATACTTGGCTTGTATCTTTGACACTGAGAAAGACAAAGTCAACTTCTGCTCCTAATTAAATTAATATTAAAGCTTCTTATAAAAACCAAGTGGCTAATAAAAAAATTATAAAAAAAAATAAAATAAAAACCAAGTGGCCTCTTAGATAAAATCATGGCACATTCTTTTTTCTCTATGCTAATAAACAAGTTTGTTTTCTCTTGGTGATAAATATCACAAGGCCAAATTTGTTATTCTGAGATTAAAAAAAAAGATTGGGGTTAGAGAGAGAGCTCAGTTTTTAAAAGCCCTTCCTGTTTCTTCAAAGGACATGGATTTAGTTCTCAGCATTCATATGTCAGCTAATAACCACATTTAACTGTTCTTTTAAAGGACTCAATTCCCCTTCTTGAAAACAAATGGTAACATGTACAAATGTGGTGCACAGACATACATTTAGACAAACATATATATCCATAAAGCAAAAATATAGACATGTTTTAAATAGTTTAATTCTGGGGAAAAAAGTGCTCCTGGAACTCACATCCTTTACAGCAGAGCAAAGAGAGTTTGCTTCTGCCATGGAAGCTCAGGATAACAGAACATGATGCTCATCATTGCAGGATCTACTGGTGATACTGTGCTGACTCAGTCTCCAGCTTATTTGACTGTGTCACCGACTCCTGCCAGGCCAGCACAAGTGTAAGTTCAACTAGTAATAGTTATATGCTTTAGTATCAACAGAAACCAAGACAGCCACACAAACTCAACTATTTAGCATCCAATCTAGCATCTGGGATCCCTGCCTGGTGCAGTAGCAGTGAGTCTGTGACAGATTTTACCCTCATTATCAATCCTGTGGAGGCTGATGATACTGCAACCTATTGTTGTTGTCAAAGTTGCAATTTTCCTTCCATGGTGCTCTAAGGCTAAAATAAAACCCTCCTGTGGTGGTTGTTCACTGAGACTCAGTCTCTGAGCTGTATCTTCCCTCACACACCTCAACCCTGTGATTTTAGAAATCTTGTTTTTAATAGTGAAGCTGTAAAACAAATGTTTCTTAAACTGATATATTCGTCCCACTATGCATGCCTTATACATTTTCAATTTGCTTCCTTATTAAAATTCTCAGTCTCAAAGCATTTGTGTGTGTGTGTGTGTGTGTGTGTGTGTGTGTGTGTACATACATAGTGTGAATAGATAATCATATTAAACTTATAGGAAACTTTCCTCAATCACTCAAAAGTCATCAGAGACCTGCATGTTGAAGTTAGTATGATTCTGAGCTGCAGACACAAACTAAAATTTTTACCCTAATATTACGTTTCCACTTCTACTTTCTTAAAATTTCAAAAGTTATTCCTCAGTGGACCATACAGCTCATGCATCTGACTTACTTGATCTGCATCTCTGTGTTCATCATAGACACTCAGCCATGGCCTTGTGCCCATTTGCTGTTCTTTTCTTTTCCTTATGTTCAGGTTTTACTGTCTTCTCTTGTAAATAAACAATAAAATCTCTCTGGAAATCACTATCTAGTGTTCTGTGATTCTGAACTTATAATACACCTGCCCCTTTCTTTCAGACTGCAGGATTACATGACACCATGACCAGTTCTTTTAATTTTCTATTGGTTCTATCAATGCAGGCTCACAAACTTCAGAGGCCCAAGAGTACACAGCCATGATCATGTGAGGCTTGTTTCCTAGACACCACCTGTTTATTCATGAGCTTTCTTTCAGCTCCTGTATCATCCTCATATAAAGCAGGAAAGGTTAATAGAATGTTCCTTTGTTGGGAGCCGACTTTAGTAGAAAGCGGCTAGATCAACTTTGCAGCCATCTGGAACCATATACCCTGATGAAAGACTTGGTTGTCAAAAGCCTATAACAGCTGAAGCACACTCTGATAAATATATTGTTTATTCCACATAGCTTGTTTTGTTGTTTAGTGACCTCAGCTGTATGGTGCACGTGGTAAAGTGTTTTCACCTGTGTTCTCCTACTTCTGTATATAAATACCTCAGAATTCCCTTCAATAAGAGAGACTTGAGAAAATAGAGGAGAGACTTGAGAAAATAGAAGAGACTGAATCACACCCTGGCTTGTCTCCATTCTTCGAGGTTCTTGCCCCTGCAGCCCCACTCTCCCTCTTGACCAGAACACCTTAGCCCCAAAAACGTTGAGGCAGAGTAAAGGCTGTAACATTTGTGGCGCCCAACGTGGGGCTCCAGTAAGCGGGATACAGTGGAAGACACCCTGCGCTGGAGAACCAGTCTACTGACAGAACTGGCTGAATTCGGAAGTGAAACAAAGGTGAGCTGGCTGAATTTGGAAGTGAAACAAAGGTGATTATATAGTAACAAAAATGGGGCAAAAAATAAACAAAAACAGATGAAAAAGGTTTTAAAGATGCAAGGAGTAAATTACAGGCTGCTCTGAGTCAAGAGAGCCAAACAGATAGATAAAGGTTATAGTAACAAAAATGGGGCAAGAAATAAGTAAGCAGAAACAGATGAAAAAGGTTTTAAAGATGCAAGGAGTAAATTACAGGCTGCTCTGAGTCAAGAGAGCCAAACAGATAAATAAATAAAGGTTATAGTAACGAAAATGGGGCAAGAAATAAGTGAGTAAAAACAGATGAAAAAGGCTTTAAAGACAAGAGGAATAAATAGAAGGCTGCTCTAGACAGAGAGCTAAACAGAATGATAATGTTAATTGATTTAACTTTCAAAATGGGTGTGATTCTGAGTTATATAGTTATATTTTTCTGGATAAAAACTCAATGTAAAGGTTTTTCTGTTTACAGGCTTAAGGAAAGGCTAATTTGGAATAAAAGGTTTTTCTATGAGTTTTCTGATGAGGTCATTAAGGTAGTAGTTATGTCTCCCAGAATTATATGGATCAGAAATGACAGAGGTAGGCCTCCAGAACACTAGATTTCAGAGAATGAAAATAATTATCTTGATACTAAAACTTGTTTTGAGATTTGTATATTACAGAATACACAGCCTTGGTGAATTAATCTTCTTATCACCTGCATGTTCACTGATGCCCTGGACTTCCAGCTGGATGCAGTTAAGACAGACTTCAGATGCTTATCAATTTACCCTTCCCCTCATCCCTCTTCTAATATCTCAACACCCATGTTCAGCTTGAAGAAGTTAATGAAGAGTCCGTGCCACAATTCCCTGGACTTAGGGACTGAGGTGGTTAATATTAGGCTGTCTAAATCTGTATAATTGTTACTAAGCTGATGCAAAATTCAAGGATTTCATTGGTATAATTCTATTGAAAATTTGTGGGTACAAGGCTAAGACCTTTTACTTCTCCAACAGGGGAAGTTGTGTGTTGCCTTAAAGAGTGTTGCTTTTATATCAGCAGTTTAGATATTAAGTCTTTTGTCTCTCGGGTTCATGCTGTTCAACAAACTGATGGCTTTGGTAAACCCATACAGGTCCGATATTATAGGCTGGAAGTAGGGGACTCTGAAAGGCACGGTTTCCGTAAGTTTTCCTAGCCTTCCCTTTTTAAAAAAAATTTTAAAAAGGGGGACCTGTTGGGAGCCGACTTTAGTAGAAAGCGGCTAGATCAACTTTGCAGCCATCTGGAACCATATACCCTGATGAAAGACTTGGTTGTCAAAAGCCTATAACAGCTGAAGCACACTCTGATAAATATATTGTTTATCCCACATAGCTTGTTTTGCTGTTTAGTGACCTCAGCTGTATGGTGCATGTGGTAAAGTGTTTTCACCTGTGTTCTCCTGCTTGTATATATAAATACCTCAGAATTCCCTTCAATAAGAGAGACTTGAGAAAATAGAGGAGAGACTTGAGAAAATAGAAGAGACTGAATCACACCCTGGCTTGTCTCCATTCTTCGCGTCTCCTGCCCCTGCAGCCCCACTCTCCCTCTTGACCAGAACACCTTAGCCCCAAAAACGTTGAGGCATAGTAAAGGCCTCAACATTCCTTAGCAAGTGTTTTTTAGATACATGTCTGTAAGTTTTCCAACTTTACAGTCCTGGCTCAGGATATTGAAACTTTGTTGTATTGGTTTCCTATTGTTGCATGATAAGTTAATACAAATGCAGTGATTTACAACCATAACACCTTTAATCTAGGCCAGGTTTGTATAGGTTTACTTCTCAGAGTCTTATAGGCTGTAATCTTGGTGTTGCTAGGGTTGAATTCTCATCTAGGTACTGAAAAGATTCTCAGAGGCAAGTTAGGAGATTGTCACAAGTTAAAAACAACAATAGTATTTTATTTATTTTTTCCAAGATATCTTTGTAAATGTCCTGACTCAACCACTTCTGTGCCAGGATTAGAAGTCAAGGCCAATCTGTTAAATGACTTTCAGAGTTACTGATAGAACTTGCAGTAAGGAAATCATGAAAAATTTAGATAATTTCAGTCTACTACTAATTAGCCCAGCCTAGGAGAAGTTGCCCGAATTTTATTCCCAAACAAAGCAAGTTTTCAAGTATTGTATCCAAATTCACAGTAAGCCTTTTCTGAAAGAAATCCGTATTGTGAGTCACAAAGAAAAATTTGACACATTTATGTAATTTCCATTTTTACTATAGCTGAATGATATTCTTTGCATATATGTTCCACATTTATTAGCCATAGATTTATTTAAATTCTTATTACTGTGAAAAGTGAAGCAATAGACATGGTTGCAGGAGTATGTCTATTTAATAATGATTAACATTTGTTCAGGACTACACCTAGTGCAGGCTTAACTGAATTACATGGTAGTTCCATATTTAGTGAGGAATGTCCACACTTTAGTTCTTCCTTTCTGTATCAGGTCGCTTCATTCACAAATATTGCTAACTCTTCTGTATAACCACTTTCATGATTTCTTATTTAATAATTATTATGTGAAATTATTTTTATATTTTTTGCTTTGACATTTATATCACTGTGAAAAAATAGAAGAATCTGCAAATCACAAAATATCATCTAGAACTCACTAACAATCTTCAGAAGATCATGGGTTTTTGATATTCTAGAACTTTCTTTACCTCTTTACCTTTAATCATATCCATTTATTTAGAAGGTTTTGGATAATGTTTATTCTTCTGGCTCAAATTTCCATGCTGAGGATGGTGCAGCTGAAAGTACTATTAAGGGTTTGCACGGATGAAGCTGTGTTTCTGTTGGAGCAGAGAGCTCAGCTGTAACTTGTTGATCTATGATTCTTCCTCTCAAACAAGTTCAGACAATTTTCTATGATATCCCCAAAACAAGTAACACTTCATGGAAGTTGGACCATCCAAGTATCAAGACTTTTGTTTTAAGCTATAGCAGTGTATGCAGAGATTGTGTGCCTTTTATACCATAATAAATGACCATGTCCTTAGTCTTCCATTCTGCTGGTTTTAAGTAATATGTGGTAGGAAAAGGAAAAGGCTGGGGAACCACAGGGTTCCTCACGGCATGCTGTGTATAATCTCCTGGGAATGCTCTGGGTTCCTCCAGCTGGAAGTAAGGCCTGGCTGCTCAGTAAAGGCCTCTCCATGGCTCCTCAGGGTGTGGCCCCAACACATGAGGAAGTCCCTGGGTTTCCAAAACCGGTTTATTGGCATGACACATGGTGGATGTATCTGGATGTGCACGCCCAAAACCCAGGGCAGACCTGAGTTAAATAGGGAAGGGAAGAGGAAGAGGGGCTGGGGAGGAATGCTTAATTGACTCCATCCTCTGGCCTTCAGGTACCTTATTAGTATGTAAATCTCTCCAGGGCCTGGGGCCTGTTCCCCCCCTCCACCTGTATAGGAGACTGAAGGGCACAAGTTGAATGGAGATTAGACCTTGTGTCAGGAGCCTGGATTCTGGGGCCATGGCTGAACCCACAACCCAAGAACCAGGATACCCTTCTATTGTCCAACAATATGTGTGTGTGTATATGTGTGTGTGTGTGTGTGTATAATTATATAAATATATATATATATATATATATATATATATATATATATATACCAGTTAGATATATAGATATAAGTAAATACACACATATATAAATATTTATATACTTATATATATTATTTATAAATAACATTCATATATTTTATAAATAAATAGAGATATAGATATAAATATATAAATAAATATAAACATAATAAATATAAATATATGTGTGTTTATAATTATATATGTATATAAATTTTCTTATATATATTATAACACGTATATTGCTTAGATACATTATAAATAAATACACACACATATATAAGTAAATACACACACACATATATATGTACATATAAATATACATATATATGTGTACATACATATGAATATATATATATGTAACAAACATATATATGTTTCTTGACCCACTGACATTGAACCTGTCAAAAATCCCAGAATACATCTTCAACTCATTATAGATGGGCAGCTGTGTCTACTGTCATGGTTGTGTACAACACATTTCAAGTAACTTAGAAGGGTCTGATGTGCCCTGCAAGGGATGGCATTCAGATTCCTACTGATGATACCTAGAATTAACAGAGTCTGAGTCATCTCTGTATCTTCATAGGATCCTGAAAATTTAAGAGACAAATGTGAGATCATGTGAAATTTTTATCCCTTTAACTATTTTATTATGTTCTGGCATCTCATGCTAACTGTTGGTGGTTTGTTTTGCACACCCACAATATCTATTTTTAAAACACAGTACATCATTTGCATACAATAAAATACTTGTTAGGATTTCTTCACTTCATTTCACTCTTCATACCTGGCAATTATCACTAGAGCACAGGTCCTTATACTTTGTGGCCTTCCTTTCACAAAAGCAATTTTCTGTTCCACCTCGCAGAATGAGTGTGCTCATCTTACATGTGAAGAAAAGACACACAGGAAGCAGCATGGTCCTACAGCTCATCACATGCTGCTTTTCTTTCTCATCTCTGACCTCACCTTGGATCCAGAGTATTAACACCCAAACAATACAGAAGGAACCTCATTCTGAAACTCAAACAGTCTTGACAGGAGCAGAACTAATTATATTTCTTTGAAATCATGGAGACAAGGCACTCTCTGGTTATCCCTGTGCAAAAAATTTTATTGGATGTTTTACTTTTTTACAATATAGATGTCATCCGGTTTCCACATTTTCCCTCCCTAGAACTACTTATCCCATTCTCCGTCCTCCTTTATGCTTTTACACTATTTTAATTACATGCATGTAAAAGAAAAAGCAAGGCATTACACTTAATTACCTGATTACTCCTGTGATCACTGTTTCTAAGAGCTTATCAGGATGACCAAAGTATCTGAGCCTACTTCCCTGTCCTATCACAAGGTCATTTTCTTGTCTTAAATCTACTCCCTTGTTCTCACCTAAAATTTAGATACCTGTCTGAAATTAATTCTTTGTTCTAGCCTAATATTATATTCCTGCCTGAAATTACTTTTTTCTTTTAGCCTAAGATTTAGAATCCTAATTTAAATTACTTCTTTGTTCTAGTCTAATGTTCAATTTCTCTTTGAAGCCTACTTTCTTGTCCTTGGCCCATGTCAGATTATTGCTAAGCAGCCCCAAAGACTCTCTGCCTCTCCCCTTTTTTATTTTACTAACTAGAGTGAGTTTGTCTTAGGTCATTCTGACAAGAATGCTTTCCTTACTCTTCACTAAATATGCATTATGAAAAGCAATGCACTTCTGTCTTAGGTTGGTAAGGCTATGTGCAGAATCTTACCCACCCTTGACTGGCCAGCCTGTTAATTTAATAACTCTATCTTGGGGTTCATTTTCAGGTTTAAACCATGTATTTTGGCTGGCAACATGTTGATGTTGTTAAAGAAAAGCTTTAACATAATGAGCAGGATAAAATACTCCCAGGACAAAATGGGCTAGCTTGATCAAGCTATATATGTCATTTTTGAAGTTTGGCCAAAATA
This sequence comes from Arvicanthis niloticus, assembly GCF_011762505.2. Lineage (NCBI taxonomy): Eukaryota > Metazoa > Chordata > Mammalia > Rodentia > Muridae > Arvicanthis > Arvicanthis niloticus. The sequence continues at coordinate 9,296,419 of NC_047666.1, read as the reverse complement.
GAAATACTGACCTCAGGCCATGGGTAATTTTTCTTGCAGTATCTACTTCATCAGTGCTCAGCAGAGAAGCATTATTGAAATTCATAAGCTCCCTATGTATCATTAAAACTTCCAAAGTGTTGTTAGAATTATGCCACATACACTGCAAGTGTCATTAAACTTCTTCCTTATTATAATGACAACCAGTGTAAATTTTAGAATTAACATGAATCCAATGATATTTGGCATGATACTCAAAATGGCTCCTTGCCCTTAAATTCTGAACCTCTTTCCAGTAATTTGAATAGGATAAAGAGCATCAATCCATTTTTCCAAATGCCTATTTAACTATTTTTGTATATTCAACACATTAGTAGCATTTTTTTTTTTTTGCTAAATGATTAACAAAAGTAGCTGTCTTGACTTCTTGTGTCACAGCAGTTACACAAGCAGTGGTGCTAGCAATTAATGTAATTAAAGCTGTTATACCAATAATCAAGCCCACTATCCTCTTGCTTCTGCTTAAAGCCTGCCTCATTTCTTCCAGTACTTGCAAGCTATTTTTAGAATACCAATGTTCTGTGATACTCAGGGCACTAAAACAAAAACTTGTTGATAGACTTCCATAACTGACATGCTGTATTTCAAACCCAAACACAGTTAGAAAGTGTACAATAAATGCAACTTACATTAAATACTGTAGAAGAAACAAAAGTATTTTTAGCTTGACAATTAAAGGAGCCATAACAAATGTGCTAACGCCTGTTTGAAATCCAGATCTTGCCCAAACTTTATCTCTTGCTAATAGCACATCATAGAGAACTGCAGCTAATTTCCATATGTGTCTCTGAAAATGTCCAGAACCAGACTTCCAACTGAAGATTGTTATTTCCAATATTGGATTGATTTCTAGTCCAGTCCATGATTGAGTCTGAATAACTTGTCACATTTAGTAACATACATAGATTAGCCTGAGCTAGAAATGTTTACGAACCCAAGGCTGGCCATACTCTCATAATTCTCCCGATTTTGTTTTCCTAATTCTAAGTTTACAAATGTAAATCTCCACACCTTGCCATAACATTTTATTTATTTACTTTTATTTTATAATTTACTTCTTATATACACTTTTAGAATTCACTATCTAAAGTCCTGGATAGTTCAGCATTTATGTTTCTACTATTAATTTCCAATCATACTTGAATTTTTTTTTGATTTGCAATAGTCTCTGATACAGTGGTGTATTGATCCCTGTAAAATCATTACTTGGATTAGGATAGTTGTGTTTCCTTGTGCAGAGACCTTTAAACTATTCATGATGTCAGAAAATCCATCTTAATGAACCCAGAGTCAATACTGCTAATTTCTAGATTATACTAGCATTTTTATTTCTGGAATAAAAATTTTTGTCACTGTTGGTCAGCAGCAATGACATCATGAGAAAATCTGTTTTTAATCATTCTTTCATTTCCCCAAATTTAGACCTCTTTTAGTTTCCTGAAGTTTTATGGAGGTTACTTACTAGGTTCTACTGGTTTTCCTTTGCTTTGAGATAAAGTTTTTCCTATCAGTTTTATATTAATGTGCTCTAAAATTTCCAGAGAGCTAATTCTGGGATATTCCTTGCATTTATATCCATGGTCAGCCCAGGAACTGGAGCCCAAATTTCTGAGGCATTAATCTTCATCTTCAGTATAAGAGTGAATTTGGAAACTAGTAACATTAAACAAATTTAGTCTCATTTGTGTTTCTTCTTTTTTTCTTTATCTTTTCATTTTTATTCTGTTTATTTTGATGGTGTGTTATTTTTAAACATATGCTATTACTTCTCTAGGATTGTCTACCTCAGACAGGTCTCCTAATGTTTTGGCAGAAATCAATTGATTTAAATATGTTTTGGATTTTAACACAGAATTTGCTACTAGAGTTTTAGTTTATTTCTGTTGAAGCTCTTTTAGCTGAAATCATTCAGTAAATGCTCATATTCTCTGTGATGGTACTTTCGGCTACTGATTGACATCAGTCACTCTTGGACTCACTGCCCAGGAATTTATTTTGCATTTGTTGACTGCTTTGCATAGGCCTATCCAGCAAAACTCAGATGCTCAGAATATATAAACTAGGCCTTTGTAGTAAATTGAACAGTGTCAAGCAGCAGGGGGAAAAGATGGAATTCCAGACCCAGGTACTCCTGTCTCTGTTGCTCTGCATGTCTGGAGAGAAATTCAAAATTATTATAATTTTTTAGGGTCACTTCTATGTATTCAAGGAAGTTATAATATGTGTTACAGTATTATATTTTAATACAATTAACACTCTGAGACCATTATAAAGCAAGGACATTGAACGACAAGTTTAAACTACTATTATATTTTGTGTTTGTATATGTATGTACGTATGTATGTATGTATGTATGTATGTATGTATGTTTGTTGTCTATTTCTTATTGTACGTGCCTATGCTGACATGGTGATGACCAAGTCTGCAACTTTTCTTGCTGTGTCAATAGGAGAAAAGGTCACCATCAGCTGTACGTCCAGTGAGAGCCTTTATTCAAGGATATACAAGGCAAACTACTTCACTTTGTACAAGAATAAAGCATTGTAATGTCCTAAACTGTTGATCTACTATGAATGCACTCAGTACACTAGGGTTCCTGATCACTTCACAGGCAGTGGATCTGGGACGGACTTCATTCTCAACATCAGCAGTGTGCAGGCTGAAGACCTGGCAGATTATTTCTGTGCACAGCTTTATAATTCTCCTCCTACAGTACTTCAGCTTCCTACACAAACCTCCTTCAGAGTCTCACCAGGTGCCTGCACCACATACAGCCCTGGTCTTGCCCATTTAACCCTTCTCCCTGAGAGCTGGTGTGCCTGAAAATTGATGAGCCCAGTCAAATGTGTTTCATATCTCTTGTGTTTTTCATATGAAAAACCTTTGTATGAAAATGCAAAAAAGGACTCTGTATTGTCTGTTTATTCTTTTATAGCACATTACCACAAACACTTCTGTTTGAATATGAGTTTGTTTATTTATTTATTTATTTATTTATTTATTTATAGTGCTGTAGTCCTGTTATCAAACCTAAGACAATTTGGGCTGAAGTTATGAAGAATTTGTGAATATGATGAATACATGAAGTCTCTCTTCTAATTTTGATCTTCTAGGAAATAGAACGTTTTCTCCATTTTTTTTAGATTACAGATGGAATTATTACTTTTTCCCTTACTGGTCCTCTTTTCTCTTGTCTTTTCTTTTCCTTTTTCTAAATTCTTCTAATTTATATTATCTTTGTATGTATGTGAGTACCCATTTTTGTGCATGTGTGCTGATATTTGTAGGGCACATTTGGCATGGAATGCTTGCCAACATCAGAGGAAAAATTGGACATGATTAACTTCTTTGACATTTGGTTTCTTGAGATGCGGGTCAGGTTTGACATCAGGCATGGTAGCAAGTGTCTTTGTCATCTGTCTTTTCTTGCTGCCCCTTAACATCTTTTATTGTTGTAAAATCATTGGACAGAGTTATCCTGAAAGAAAGTTTTTTCAATATATCTTGCATTTTGATCATATGCACTAATCTTCTCTATTTTACTTCTCTTTTCTGCTCTTTTTAGACCTGTGTGGCACTGAGCTATGAGAGGCAACCAGGTGCCTGGTCGAATGAGCTTCTGAACCCCAAAGACCCTTTAGGGACAGCAGGAATTCAGCTCTGTTTCTGGTCCCCTGGCCCTCTCAGCTTCCGCCCTTCATAGCTCCTCCCACAGAGAGAGGTTGAGAGGTCTACGACCATCTGGTCACATGGGACTAGTGCCCCAGGCTTTCCTCACATGCATATGAGGCATCCCCAAAACCTCAGACTAAGCCAATGGGATTACCTGCTGCTAAAACCTTCACCCACCCCAAACTGTATACATTGAGCTTAATTGAGAAGTAAAGCTCGTGCAAGAATCATCCTGTTGTCAGAGAGCTTCTGTCATGGACCCTCCCCTCTTCGCCAGCTAGCTGGCTCCAGAGCTGTTAACACTGGGCAAGGGATCTACTCTTTTTCCCTGCTACCTAGCCAGCACTTCCCAGCTTAGCAAAGAGCTGTAACACTTCAGGACCTGCCAGCTCTTCCAGAGTCTTCACGGGGCTCTCCTCTCTCCACCAGAGAGAAGGCAACAGGCAGAAGCAGATCCTCCCCACTACAGTGATAGAGACAGCTAGAGACAGCGGCTGTTTGCATCCTATCTCCTGCCAAGCTGGAGAATTCGTGGGACACAGCTGGAGACGGTCCACACATAGACACTCGTCTATATTTCTCTCTCTGTCTCTCTGTCTCTCTGTCTCTCTCTCTCTCTCTCTCTCTCTCTCTCACACACACACACACACATATAGACAAAAAACACAGATCTCCTACTTACCATGTTATATATGCACACAAATATTTGTTCATATATACATACAACACATATACACATTTGGATTCACCCATACACACACACACACAAACACAATAAACCCAGATATCCATACACACAATACACTCATACAGAAATACAAACACTAACTTTTCATATGTGATATTGTGGGGACAAAATCTCATGGGAGGGAGGGAGTCTGGAGGCAGGGTCTCAGAGGTGGGCTTCCCACCCCACTGTGGAGGGTCCCACATTCATGCAGCTGTCGTTGGGTGGGCCAGTGGTTGCATTGGCAAGGTTCCAGGGTTCCAAAAGCTGGGTATCTGGTGGAGAGACCAGGCAACACGTGGTTTTCCAAAGCTTTTATTGTTCATGGCATGGTAAATGGATGTAGGTGGTATGCACTTCCTCGCCAAAAGCCAGGGAGCCAAAATTTTATAGGGAGGGGAAAAGGAGAGGGAATAACTTAATTAGCTATGCCCCTGGCCTTTAGATAACTCATTAATATTTAAATCTCTGGAGGTGGAGACCTCTACCTGTGTTACGTGATTGAAGGTTGCAGGTTAAGTGGAGTTACCTCGTCCAAGGCCCAACATGATATTTGTTGCTTTTGTTTCTGAAGCCACATGCCCCTGCAAAGTCTCCACACCTGATTTCCAAGTATAGAGACTGAGAAAACTCCATCCAATCTAGTGGTGCATATAATTTTGTGTCAGAAGGTGCTGCCTTCCAGTTTATACATCTAATATCAATTAAAGTATTCAATATTTTATAAGAGAACAGTGTGTCCTTTTGTGTAAACAATATGCTAACCCATCATGTCTTCTGTATTCTGAATAAGAATTTGATGGAACATCCAATGGATATATGGTAGGAAAAAGTGTGTTACAGGATACATAATAAAGCTGAATGGTTTTTAAATGGTTTTATGTGCTGTCAACCTTTGAGAGTAGTTCACTGCATTTAGAAAAGCCTCAAGAAAACAAAAAAAGGTACTTAAACCAACAGATCTGAATCATAACAGAGAAATAAAATATCATGAAAAATCAATTTAAAAATGATGCCTTCAAAGGACCGTAATTTCCTTAAGGATTCAACTCAAAGTTACCGGTGAAATGTTGGGAAAAGATTGTAAAAACATGCTCCCCAATATGACAAATTACCACAAAAGACAGAAATAAAAATTTAAAAAGTCAAATTAAAGTAAAAAAATCATAGCTGCAGTGATGGAACCTAGTGATATATACAGGTGAATGTAAGCAAGATTGATAAAATAATCTGTCACATGGCAGAAAAAGTGAGCAAGGGAAAAAACTGAAATGTTGGGGGTTAGATTTCACAGTATTCCTCCACTGGGGGCCATGTCTATCTACTAGAGGTGGTCACCTCTGGTTCTATCTCTCTGCTCTTGGCCATTTCAGCTAAGGTCATCCCCACTGAGTACTAGGAGTCTCCCACATTTCTAGTGTCTGGGACTTTGTAGTGGTTATCCCTCTTCCCCACCCCATATTTCTATTTCTGCATATTTCTATTCATTCTCCTTGCCCTTTAGGCTTCTCTCTTGTTTCCATCTTGATACCTGTTCTTTCCCCTCTTTTTAATCTCTCCCCACTCTCTCCCTCCCAGGTCCCTCTCTCCCTCTGACTCCCATGACTCTTTTGTTCTCCTTTTGAAGTGGGATTGAAGTATCTACACTTTGTCCCTCTCTCCTAGGTTCCTCTCTCCCTCTGATTTCCGTGATTATTTTGTACCCTTTTGATGTGGGATTGAAGCATCCATACTTGGGCCTTCTTTCTTGTTAAGCTTCATATGGTCTATGAGTTGTATCCTGGGTATTTTTGAGCATCACAAAGAGGCATTTAGTCCATAAATAGACATCATCAGAGAAGAAATTGTCCATGTCATAGATTGTGTGAATAATGCAAATAATATAAAGTAAAGAATCAATGTCCAAAGATATAGTGGGTAAATGCCAACTCAAATATGAAGGCAAATACATCAGACTGACATCTGAACTCTCGTTCAAACCCTAAACATAATAAAATCATGGATTAATATATTTGAGATCTTGATAGTAGATAATTGCCAAATAAGTTAGCAATTTCGATAACAAATGTATTTTAAATTAAGGGTGTAATAAAGACATTACAAGAAACTCACACAGAAAGGCCATTTGTTCTTTTCTTCATATTTGTGCCTTTCTTCATATTCAAACAAAGGTCATGAACCATGGACAACCCTTCAGAAGATAGTATAAAAATAATAGGTTCATGGGAAAAAAAGAAAATGAATATTTGAATCGTGAGAATGTAGAAAACTGTTGATATAATGAGAGAAATAGATAAATCAACGCTCACAAGGAAAAAAATCTATCAGAATTTTCAACACTGCAAGTCATAAATCTCCAATATAATTGAGTAGTAGGATAAAAAGGAATCAAACAATTTAATCTACCAAAACCCCACCACCAATGTTATAAAAATTAACACAACATTTCTTAATAAACCTTCACTATCCCAATTCAGAAATATTCATATGTTGTTGGACTAGGTCAAAAAACTATACTTAAACTGTCTGCTTACTCCAAGAACCAAAATTATATACACAAGTCAAGTGATAAAGGGAAACCTACCAGGAACTCAAGGGTCTAATTAAAGCTCTCAGAGTCTTCTTATACCTAGCACAGAAGATCTAAACAACTATTAAATAAATCTGATAACCAAGCAATATATGAAATGAATTACTAAAAGTACATAACAATTCTAAATGCATAGGTACCTGTGGGGAAGAAATCTCGTAGGGGGAGGGAGTCCAGCAGTGGGGTCTCGGTGGTCCAGCAGTGGGTCCGGAGCACGCTTCCCACACCACCAGCCAGGGGTCCCACATTCACACAGCCTCTGTGGGCTGGTGGCTGCGGCAGCGACTGTGGTTTGAGGTTCCAAAGGCTGGGAATCTGGTGGCGAGACCAGGCGACACATGGAGTCCGGTTTTTCAAAGCTTTATTGTTCATGGCATGTTGAGTGGGCATAGATGGTATGCACTTCCCCCGAAAGCCAGGCTCACCTGGCCTTTCATAGGGAGGGTGAAGATGGGGAGGGAATAAGTTAATTAGCTATGCCCCTGGCCTTTAGATAACTCATTAATATTTAAATCTCTGGATGTGGAGACTTGTTAATAATGCCCTCTACCTGTGTGTTATGTGACTGAAGGTGCCAGGTTAATTGGAGTTACCTCATCCAAGGCCCAACAGGTACCAATCTTTGGGGTCCAAAGAAGCTGTAAAGAACCCAGATGTCCTTCAACAGAGGAATGGATACAAAAAAAATGTGGTACATTTACACACTGGAGTATTACTCAGCTATTAAAAACAATGAATTTAAGAAATTCTTAGGTAAATGGATTGAACTAGGAAATATTATCGTGAGTGAGGTAACCCAATCACAAAAAAACACACATGGTATTCACTCACTGATAATTGGATATTAGCCCAGAATCTCAAAATACTCAAGATTCAACTCACAGACCACATGAAGCCCATGAAGAAAGACCAAGTGAGGGACAGAAACTGAAGAAGGGGCCATCTGGAAACTATTCCACCTGGGTATCCATCCCATGTGCAGTCAACAAAGGTAGATATTGATGTGGATGTCAGGAAGTGCATGCTAACAGGAGCCTTGTATAGCTGTCTCCTTAGGTCTGCAAGTCTGACATATTCAGAGGTGGATGCTCACAGCTAACCATTGAAGTGATCAAGGGACTCCCAATAGAGGAGTTAGAAAGAAGACTGAAGGAGCTAAAAGGGTTTGCAGCCCCATGAGGAGAGCAACAATACCAAACAACCAGAGCTTCCAGAGTCTAAGCCACCAGCCTGGGAGTACACAGTGAGTGAGTGACCCATGAATCCAGCTGAATATGTAGGGGAGGATGGCTTTGCAGGGCATAGGTGAAAGAGGAGATCTGTGGGGCTGTAAAGAGATGGTTTGGTCTCTCCAATGGTGCACTGGGTTTGAAACAGCCGGAGACCCAACAGGTGACCCCTGAGTAGGGACAGCATATATCACTCCATGCCCTCAGACTCCAGACTCCTCCATTCAGTCCACATCTCTCATTAACTTACACCATCAGTCATGTAGGACACAGGTAGAGGGTGTGACTAACAGGCCTCCACCTTGAGATTTCCATATTCATGAGTTATCTAAAGGCCAGATGGCATAGCTAATTAAGTTATTCCCTCACCTCTTTTCCCTCCTGGGTTTTACAGGGGGCAAGCACCATCCAGACCCAACTACCCCACCATGAACAATAAACCTTTGAACTCTTGGAATCCACATGTTTTCTGGGGCCACTGCCAAGTTTCCAGCCTTTGGAACCAGACTTTCTTGTACCTATTGGAACTTGCCATCGTTTGAGCAGCATGTACCTTGCTCGTGTATGTGGGACCTGTCGGTGTGGAACACCCCACCTTGGGATTCCTCTGTCCCACGAATTTGTTCCCACAGTTGGCACAACCAATGCGGGGCTTGAACACCCAGGAGACTTCAAGAAACAGGCCACCCAAGTCTGCCAAACAAATATACATCTTGCAGAGTGTGATGCCAAGGCTCTCTCTGTCTCCCTTGCCTTTCTTGGGGCACACAAGCCTGTTGCTTCACACAGCAATGCTCTGTGTGCTCCCAATCTTCTCAATTCTGCCAAGCTCCCCCACTTCCCCTGCAGTATCTGGGGCCACAAATGGAGATCCCTATCTCCCCATTGGAGAGAGCCCAGCTAATGCTCCAGAACCTCAGGCAAGCTATGCTTCTTGCCTGAGTGTTAACCCACATTCCCCACAAGACTTGGTACCAAAGCTGCCTGTCTCTCGGTGCTGGTGCATAAGCTGCCAGCTGTGTTTGTGTGCCCCTCTCTCTATTTTGCTGTGCCTTCCCCACTCAGTGGCATCTGGGGGCTCCAAATAGAGATATCGACCCTCAGGTCCACTTGTGAGGTCTGCCCTGCCTTGTGGAACAAGGCTGAGTGAAAATTTCCCCCGTAGACAAGACACCATATTGCCCATCTGGTGCCTTGTGCGGAACCTGCTCAGCTACACCTTTTGCGCATGCTTCTGAAGAACAGAAGACTAATGTTGAGGTCCAAGCTCGAGTCCCTGTTCGAGCGCCAAAATAAATGTTGTAGCCCAGGCAAAATGTTGAGTCCTGGGCAGCCCCACGTTAGGCGCCAAAATAATGTTGAGGTCCAAGCTCGAGCCCCACGTTGGGTGCCAAAATAATGTTGGGGACCGCACTAGCCCCAAGTTGGGCGCCAAAATAATGTTGAGGTCCAAGCTCGAGTCCCTGTTCGGGTGCCAAAATAAATGTTGCAGCCCAGGCAAAATGTTGAGGCCCGGGACGACCCACGTTTGGGTGGCCACTGTATCCTGGCCCAAGCTGCTGCTCTGGTCTGCAGGTCGGGTTTCAGCAAGAGCGAGGGTGAGGGCAGATTCTACCTAATGTCTGATGTGTATGAATCTCTCTCTCTGGTCTGATGTCTGGTTCTGTCTTCTATAGTCTGATTCTAAGCCACGCCTCTAAGTTACACCTTTAATCATGCCCTTAGGTCTTGTCTCTAACTCTCATCTCTATACTTCTAAGTCACACACCTTTAATCTCACACACCTTTAATCTCACACACCTTTAATCTCAAGGTATCTAAACCAAGATTATCGGAGTGTTCTCAGCTGTTGTAGGCTATTGTAATTCAAGTCTCATGTCAGGGTATATGGCTCAAGATGGCTGCAAAGCTGATAGCTGCTTTCTGCTAAAAGTCGGCCCCCAACAGAAGACGTGCAGATTCACAACACAACACAACAGAGAACCCCATCGCCTGGTGCAGGCCATCATCACCCCCACCCCTTGCTAGTGGTGGGCAACATGTGTAGAGCCAGCTCTACAAGATGACCTGCTGGCACCTGCAATTACTGTGAGTAACATCTTTCTTTGTCCACCTTACCCCATCTTTCTCTCTCATATTCCTGGCTAACATCTTTTCTCTGATTCTTAGCTACAGTTTCATTCCTGCATAGTTCAAAAAGACTAGGTCTCTGTCTCCATATGTTCTCCAGCTCAAGGACAAGATGGTGGTGGCTCCCTAGCC